>NC_134515.1:1762838-2062838 GCF_027942865.1 Odontesthes bonariensis
GAATGAAACCTGACTGAGAGCTGAAGTACCAGCTGAATGTGATGAAACCTGACTGAGAGCTGAGGCACCAGCTGAATGAAACCTGACTGAGAGCTGAAGTACCAGCTGAATGAAACCTGACTGAGAGCTGAGGTACCAGCTGAATGAAACCTGACTGAGAGCTGAGGCACCAGCTGAATGAAACCTGACTGAGAGCTGATTTACCAGCTGAATGAAACCTGACTGAGAGCTGAGGCACCAGCTGAATGTGATGAAACCTGACTGAGAGCTGAGGCACCAGCTGAATGTGATGAAACCTGACTGAGAGCTGAGGCACCAGCTGAATGTGATGAAACCTGACTGAGAGCTGATTTACCAGCTGAATGAAACCTGACTGAGAGCTGAGGTACCAGCTGAATGTGATGAAACCTGACTGAGAGCTGAGGTACCAGCTGAATGAAACCTGACTGAGAGCTGAGGCACCAGCTGAATGTGATGAAACCTGACTGAGAGCTGAGGCACCAGCTGAATGAAACCTGACTGAGAGCTGAGGCACCAGCTGAATGTGATGAAACCTGACTGAGAGCTGAGGTACCAGCTGAATGTGATGAAACCTGACTGAGAGCTGAGGCACCAGCTGAATGAAACCTGACTGAGAGCTGAGGCACCAGCTGAATGAAACCTGACTGAGAGCTGAGGCACCAGCTGAATGAAACCTGACTGAGAGCTGAGGTACCAGCTGAATGAAACCTGACTGAGAGCTGATTTACCAGCTGAATGAAACCTGACTGAGAGCTGAGGTACCAGCTGAATGAAACCTGACTGAGAGCTGAAGTACCAGCTGAATGTGATGAAACCTGACTGAGAGCTGAGGCACCAGCTGAATGAAACCTGACTGAGAGCTGAGGCACCAGCTGAATGAGATGAAACCTGACTGAGAGCTGAGGTACCAGCTGAATGAAACCTGACTGAGAGCTGAGGTACCGGCTGAATGAAACCTGACTGAGAGCTGATTTACCAGCTGAATGAAACCTGACTGAGAGCTGAGGTACCAGCTGAATGAAACCTGACTGAGAGCTGAAGTACCAGCTGAATGTGATGAAACCTGACTGAGAGCTGAGGCACCAGCTGAATGAAACCTGACTGAGAGCTGAGGCACCAGCTGAATGAAACCTGACTGAGAGCTGAGGTACCAGCTGAATGAAACCTGACTGAGAGCTGAGGTACCAGCTGAATGAAACCTGACTGAGAGCTGAGGTACCAGCTGAATTAAACCTGACTGAGAGCTGAGGTACCGGCTG
Organism: Odontesthes bonariensis; assembly: GCF_027942865.1. Taxonomy (NCBI): domain Eukaryota; kingdom Metazoa; phylum Chordata; class Actinopteri; order Atheriniformes; family Atherinopsidae; genus Odontesthes; species Odontesthes bonariensis. The sequence continues at coordinate 1,764,119 of NC_134515.1, forward strand.
AATGAAACCTGACTGAGAGCTGAGGTACCAGCTGAATGAAACCTGACTGAGAGCTGAGGTACCGGCTGAATGAAACCTGACTGAGAGCTGAGGCACCAGCTGAATGAAACCTGACTGAGAGCTGAGGCACCAGCTGAATGAAACCTGACTGAGAGCTGATTTACCAGCTGAATGAAACCTGACTGAGAGCTGAGGTACCGGCTGAATGTGATGAAACCTGACTGAGAGCTGAGGTACCAGCTGAATGAGATGAAACCTGACTGAGAGCTGAGGCACCAGCTGAATGAAACCTGACTGAGAGCTGAGGTACCAGCTGAATGAGATGAAACCTGACTGAGAGCTGAGGCACCAGCTGAATGAAACCTGACTGAGAGCTGAGGTACCAGCTGAATGTGATGAAACCTGACTGAGAGCTGAGGCACCAGCTGAATGAAACCTGACTGAGAGCTGAGGTACCAGCTGAATGAAACCTGACTGAGAGCTGAGGTACCAGCTGAATGTGATGAAACCTGACTGAGAGCTGAGGTACCAGCTGAATGTGATGAAACCTGACTGAGAGCTGAGGTACCAGCTGAATGTGATGAAACCTGACTGAGAGCTGAGGCACCAGCTGAATGAAACCTGACTGAGAGCTGAGGCACCAGCTGAATGAAACCTGACTGAGAGCTGAGGCACCAGCTGAATGTGATGAAACCTGACTGAGAGCTGAGGCACCAGCTGAATGAAACCTGACTGAGAGCTGAGGCACCAGCTGAATGAAACCTGACTGAGAGCTGAGGCACCAGCTGAATGAAACCTGACTGAGAGCTGAGGTACCAGCTGAATGAAACCTGACTGAGAGCTGAGGCACCAGCTGAATGTGATGAAACCTGACTGAGAGCTGAGGCACCAGCTGAATGAAACCTGACTGAGAGCTGAGGCACCAGCTGAATGAAACCTGACTGAGAGCTGAGGCACCAGCTGAATGTGATGAAACCTGACTGAGAGCTGAGGCACCAGCTGAATGTGATGAAACCTGACTGAGAGCTGAGGTACCAGCTGAATGAAACCTGACTGAGAGCTGAGGCACCAGCTGAATGTGATGAAACCTGACTGAGAGCTGAGGCACCAGCTGAATGAAACCTGACTGAGAGCTGAGGCACCAGCTGAATGAAACCTGACTGAGAGCTGAGGTACCAGCTGAATGAAACCTGACTGAGAGCTGAGACACCAGCTGAATGAAACCTGACTGAGAGCTGAGGCACCAGCTGAATGAAACCTGACTGAGAGCTGAGGCACCAGCTGAATGAAACCTGACTGAGAGCTGAGGTACCAGCTGAATGAAACCTGACTGAGAGCTGAGGTACCAGCTGAATGTGATGAAACCTGACTGAGAGCTGAGGTACCAGCTGAATGAAACCTGACTGAGAGCTGAGGTACCAGCTGAATGAAACCTGACTGAGAGCTGAGGCACCAGCTGAATGAAACCTGACTGAGAGCTGAGGTACCAGCTGAATGAAACCTGACTGAGAGCTGAGGCACCAGCTGAATGAAACCTGACTGAGAGCTGAGGTACCAGCTGAATGAAACCTGACTGAGAGCTGAGGCACCAGCTGAATGAAACCTGACTGAGAGCTGAGGCACCAGCTGAATGAAACCTGACTGAGAGCTGAGGCACCAGCTGAATGAAACCTGACTGAGAGCTGAGGTACCAGCTGAATGAAACCTGACTGAGAGCTGAGGTACCAGCTGAATGAAACCTGACTGAGAGCTGAGGCACCAGCTGAATGAAACCTGACTGAGAGCTGAGGCACCAGCTGAATGAAACCTGACTGAGAGCTGAGGTACCAGCTGAATGAAACCTGACTGAGAGCTGAGGCACCAGCTGAATGAAACCTGACTGAGAGCTGAGGTACCAGCTGAATGAAACCTGACTGAGAGCTGAGGTACCAGCTGAATGAAACCTGACTGAGAGCTGAGGCACCAGCTGAATGAAACCTGACTGAGAGCTGAGGCACCAGCTGAATGAAACCTGACTGAGAGCTGAGGCACCAGCTGAATGTGATGAAACCTGACTGAGAGCTGAATCCAAAGCAGAGGAATAACCCGGGATAGTTGTTTTTTAGTTGCTGCTGCAGCCGGACCTGCTCTGATTCCAGCTCAGACTCTGTTGCTGTAGGTCATTGGTTGTTATTTCATCACATTTAATGATGTCACAGTTACATAAAAGCTAAAAAAGTTATAAAGGAGAGGTTGAGCTCTCTGAGAGCTCTGATTGTTGCAGTTATTGTGTGTAGGGAATCCATATGGTCAAGGTTTGTCTGATGTTTTCTGTCCAAACTGCTGTTGTGATGCTTCAGCTGAAGGTGTTCGAGGTGTGCCAACAGGAGGTAACTGACGAGATCACCAAGGTTCAACCAGGACGTTACGAATTAAACAGAACCTGTGAGAAAAACCTGTGAGAAACAGTTCTCATGCTTTTTGGATAGACAAAAATAATAAATAATCATCTTTAGGCAAATTAGAGTTCATCCAATTGATAAAATAAATTCAAATGAATGAATTAATTACAAAATACCTTAAATTAAAATAATCCAGGTAAATTCAAGTACTTCAATAAAAAATAATAGAGACTTAGGAAATGTTTAAAACATATGGAACCCATATGGTACCTAAATTTTTTTATCAAATTGATCAAATTAATTAAAATTTATTAATTAATTACAAAATAACTTAAATTTAAATAATCCAGGTAAATTCAAGAACTTCAATAAAAAATAAAAGAGACTTAGGAAATGTTTAAAACATATATAACCCATATGTAACCTAAAAAACAAACATTCACCTATCCATGGGGGAAAAAACGAGTTTAGGAAACTTAGCGCTACATGTTTCCTCAAGTTAGATGTTGAGTTTCTGCTGAAATGTGCGTTTGTTTTGGTTGACACAGAAGACACATAATGTAGCTGCTGTTTCTCACTCTTTGTAAGGTAAACATGCTTTCAGTATGAGGCCTCGTCTGCGTCTTCATTTCCCACCGTTGGTTCTGACATTTTTCATCTGTTTCTTTGTTTGTTTGCTACGACTGCTAATGCTAAAGCTAACCCGTCCCGCCGCTGAGATCGAGTACGGTCACGTGACCAGACTGCACGGCTGCGTCTGATTGGTGGAACACAGTCAGGTGGTAGAGCCTTTGGTGGAAGTCTCTGGCTGTGTTCCAAACCGCATACTACATACTGATCGATCAGACAGTATGCAGAGCGTTTACCCACAATGCATTTCGCTCCTGCCCGAGCCGAAATCAGCCGGCCTGAAGCTGATTTCTCTTAAGCTCTAAACTCTGTAAACTTTAGCAACATTTGAAACATTTTCAGGTGAGAAAGTAGTCGTTTAGATCCCCAACGTGTTGAAAACCTGACAAAATACCGGCTGTTTACAATTTTGTTCCCACGAATTTGGCGCTATTAAAGCTAGCCGCAGTGAGCTAACGCACTTCCGGTTATTTTCACAAAATAAAATACCCGTTGCCTTTTATCATAGGGAAAGCCATTACCATACAATTGGTGCTTTTGTTTTGAAAACAGGAAGTGAACCTACCCTCGTTGTAGCTAGCTTGAAACTGCCGTTTTGACAGGAAATGACGATCGGCGACGTCACGTTACGTTGCATCTTGGGTAGTTTGAGTATGAGTAGTAACCTCATGATGCATACCCAACATTTAGGAGAATCTAGTATGCATCCGGGAACTTCTGCTTACTCAAACTCACATACTCACTCAGAAAGTTAGTAGGAGAAGTAGGAGAAGACGAAGAAGTATGCGGTTTCAAACACAGACTTTCTCTCTCTGTCAGAATAAAACATTAAAATGAGGCGTACGCGGGGGGATAAAAATAATGAGGCGTAGAATACCAAAGAGGTAAGAAGAAAAGTAACCAGCTCATTGTAGCCTAATGTAGCGGAGTAAGAGGACAGTTTCTGCTGCACACATCTGCTCAAGGAAAAGTAAAAAGTATAGAGATTTAAAACTACTCCTGGAAGTATAATGTTTTCAGAAACTTACTCGAGTAAATGTAAGTCGTTACTACCCACCTCTGCCTGCAGGCTCCGTCGGCTCTGTGCAAAGTGCACACTTTAAAAAGTCTAAAGTCCGGTAATGAGCTGTCTCTGGGAAACAGACAGCGTGAGTGGTGCTGGATGTTATCTGAACATTGATCCAGATCCACTCTGAGTTTCTTAGAGTTTCATTCTGCTCCTCTGGTGTGACAGCAAACTATCAACCTGTGGAGAAAGTAGTGAAAGCCATCTGTCTGCAACATGTTGAGTAAAGCACACAGTGAGCGGGGATCAGCTGGCAGCAGAGATACAGTCATTATCCTCAGATACTATAATGATGCTTCTCGTGGTGTACAACACATCCTGCTGAAATGAGATGAAATGAGATGAAATGAGAATCATGAATATAGGAGCCAAATCCACTCAGAGACTATGAAATGTGACCAGAAGCTGGTCCAGAAATCTGAAAGGAAAAGCTCCCAAACATTAGCTTTAACTTGTGTTGGGGAGTCACAAATTTCTGGTGATAGTCCAGATTCTGGTGCCACTGGACACATGTAAGAGAAAGTTCAGTAACGACACATCAAATCAAAGGTTGTTGGAGAAAGAATTGGAGTAAAGTTTGTGGTCAGACTCAACCCAGTCTAACAGAAGAGAGAGGAGTCATAGTTACGTTGGTCCACAAGGGAAAACGTGGTATTCTTACAATTTGGCCCCCAAAATTGTGACAATACCACGTTTTATTTGGCCTATTCATTTACATTGCTTCGCAACCAGGTCACGTGATTATCAAGTTTCCCTCAGCTAAAAAAGGAAAATGGCCGACTGTCAACCTTTTTTCTGTGAAAAACATAACATTTTAAGAAAGCATCTGCATTTGTATGCATTTCGATGGCATTTCTAGCGAGAACTATGCATAATATTTTCAGAATCTTCGTTCAGAGAATGTAGACGATCTTTCGTTTATTAGTTTCGCCGAAGATTTTGGTATCTCCTTGAAAAAACGTAAGAATATCACGTTTTCTACCGTTGTTAAGGTGGTTGCTATGGACGCTGCTATCTCAACGTCACCGACCAGTGCCGACATTCCCCGTAATTTCTGTTAAAAAAAAGAAGAAAGAAATATATATATATATATATATATATATATATATATATATATATATATATATATATATATATATATACATGTATATTTGGTTTTTGGTTTGTTTTTTTTGTTGTTGTTTTTTCTATATAGCCACATTATATCTGCGTGGTGCATGCGCCAGTGGCTGAGGCACGGCAGCCCGACCAGGACAATACAAAGGAATTTAGGCTGACGTGAAGGAACAACAATTCTATTGTGTGTAGTTACATATGACACAACAGAACTTCTGTTGTGTATGCATTCTAATAAGCTTTACTCTGTTCATTTTACATTTTTTGGAATATGTATTCACAAAAAGCAAAAGATAATTTTTTGATCATAGATAATAATATAAGTATATCTATGCACCTTATTTGACTGTTATCAGTCTATTCAATAGACGTTATCAGCACACATCAGTCCTGCTGCGTTTTTTTTTGAAAATCGGGTTGCCAGATCTCGTCTTTTATGTTTAGCTTGCCTGGTAGCTATTGTAGCAGTGTGGTTGTTGACCCAATAGAGGCGGACTGGTCACGTAATGCGTAAAAAAACGCAGGTACTAGCGAACCTGGCAACCACTCCGAGCTGCTTAAAGAGCTACTTACCAAAAAAACATGACTCCTATTTATGTATGTATGTATGCCGACATAAACATACATATGTCTATTTGGTTAAATGTGTATCTGATTTGATGGAAGAAGTTGGGCTGATTAATAAAATGAAAATGAAGTGAGTGCCCTGCCATGGGGGTATGGGATGTTGACAAACCCATGCCCAGGGGCCCAATATCACCCACCTATGGGTAAAATAAAGTCTACAGTGGCCCAAATCCAAAATTATGAACATGATTAGGAAAATCATCAATAACTTGAAGGTTCTTTCTGACCAAAAATGAAAAAAAAATCCAGACTTGATTTCATCCAGGCTGGACAATCAAATGGTCTTAGAACCCACACCTGAAAGAAGCTAACACCAAACACAGGTGAAAATGACACTTTGTTGTAGGACAAAATGAAAGACATTTTTGAAAAGACCTTGACCTGGTGAGTAACATATGTCAGTGTGAAGATTATAAATCAGTCCTGCCTTGAAATATTGACCTCTGAACGTTGACCTCAGTGCAATTTAGAAGGCTTGTTAATCACTAACAGAAGAGGCTACAGATATGGAACCAACTGTTATAGAGAGCTCTTGACTTCAGCTATGTGACTATACCCATATGGGTATGGCCACCAAGTGGGGGCGCTATCAAATATGGTAAAAAATCATTTTCACCAATTTCACAGTTGCATATTTAAAATCTGATGACATAAATGTGTTTTCCACCCCTTTAAATCTCTCCTTGTACTCTCAATTTAGTATTTACCACTCCAAATTATAAGAAATACGCCCGTTTTTAAAATAAACTACAATTTCTTTGCGCCGTGCTATGTATCTGATCCAAATTAGTGCCATATTTGTAGTTCTTCCTAGTTTGCAAAGTAGGGTTTTAAAAACATATATATATTGAATATATCAAATATCTAGTGCAGCCAAATTAGTAATTATACTTCATCTACATGATTGAAGTTTGAAAAAAGTCAAGATGTTGGTATATGTTAGATATTCTAACTGTTATCGTAGAAATGTGGTTTTGGGTTAGCAGCTTCTTCCGTTTTGCAAAGTAGGCTTGGAAAAACATACATCTACTAAATATATCAAATATCAAGTACAGCCGAATTAGTCATTACACTTGATCTTGATGATCAATACAAAGAAAAATTAAATAAATTTACTTCAGATACTTTTAGAGCCGCACCATGTAATATCATACAAAATCAACACGGTACTCGAAGTACTTCCGGTTTGCAAGGGTTATTTATAGTCGCATAAAGACAGATTATATGTGCGTATAATGTATTTATGATGAATATATTATGAGAGATAAACGTTTGGTCAATAAAGTTGAAAAACAAAAAAAAAGCCCATGCCTGATAACAGGCCTCTCTCTACTGGCTCACTGAAGTAATGGCCCACTGATAGAAATGGTTGATAATGTTTTATCAACCATTTCTATGAGAAGGTCACTATTGTTATGTGGCTATATCTTTATATATATATACACATTTTTTATTATTTTTTTTAACAGAAATTATTGTGACACGACCACGTTTTGCCTTGTGGACCAACGTAGCTATTACAGGTTTTTCTGTGAGACTGGGTTGTCAGACTGCAGAAATGCATCAGAGCTCAATGTGATGGATGTGAGGAAAGATGCTGCTGTGGGCTTCTATCAAGAGGAGAACGAGTTCAAGGGGAGATGGAGTTCAGGAGGAGGTGGAGTTCAGGAGGAGGCGGAGTTCTGGAGGAGGTGGAGTTCAAGGGGAGATGGAGTTCTGGAGGAGGTGGAGTTCAAGGGGAGGCGGAGTTTAAGAGGAGGCGGAGTTCTGGAGGAGGTGGAGTTTAAGAGGAGGCGGAGTTCTGGAGGAGGTGGAGTTTAAGAGGAGGCGGAGTTCAGGAGGAGGCGGAGTTCTGGAGGAGGTGGAGTTTAAGAGGAGGCGGAGTTCAGGAGGAGGTGGAGTTCAAGGGGAGGCGGAGTTTAAGAGGAGGCGGAGTTCTGGAGGAGGTGGAGTTTAAGAGGAGGCGGAGTTCTGGAGGAGGTGGAGTTTAAGAGGAGGCGGAGTTCTGGAGGAGGCGGAGTTCAAGAGGAGGCGGATTACAAGGAGGCCGAGTTCTGGAGGAGGCGGAGTTTACGAGGAGGTGGAGTTTAAGAGGAGGCGGAGTTCTGGAGGAGGCGGAGTTTAAGAGGAGGCGGAGTTCAAGAGGAGGCGGAGTTCTGGAGGAGGCGGAGTTTAAGAGGAGGCGGAGTTCAGGAGGAGGTGGAGTTCTGGAGGAGGTGGAGTTCAAGGGGAGGCGAAGTTTAAGAGGAGGCGGAGTTCTGGAGGAGGTGGAGTTTAAGAGGAGGCGGAGTTCTGGAGGAGGTGGAGTTTAAGAGGAGGCGGAGTTCTGGAGGAGGTGGAGTTCAAGGGGAGGCGGAGTTCAAGAGGAGGTGGAGTTTAAGATGAGGCGGAGTTCTGGAGGAGGCGGAGTTCAAGAGGAGGTGGAGTTTAAGAGGAGGCGGAGTTCAAGAGGAGGTGGAGTTTAACTCATTGGCTGCCAGCCATTTTCAGTTCAGAGCCACCCATACTGCCAAGTGTTTTTCAGTATTTTGACTGATTTTCCAAGACCCACAGAAAAGTGTGTCTTATGACTATGTACACACCGAAATTACCAAAAGAAAGAGTAGACTCTCTTCTTTGATCAGGAAAAAAAAGTTTGTTTCTACCTTTTTCAGTCTTTTAGTAATAGACAGTAGAACATAGGTTGGTTTCACCAAAAACAGCTGTTTGACCCAAAAAATGGAGAAAACGAGCTCTTTTTTTTTGTGCATAGTGGCACTGCTGCCACCTTGCGGGTAATTTTGCCAGTATATTCTCTGTTTAGTGTTTACAAGCCTAAGATTTAGTGACGAACTCGTTAAAAACGCAATTGACGTCTATAGACGTCTTTGGCACCGAAAGAGTTAAGAGGAGGCAGAGTTCTGGAGGAGGTGGAGTTTAAGAGGAGGCGGAGTTCTGGAGGAGGCGGGGTTCTGGAGGAGGTGGAATTTAAGAGGAGGCGGAGTTTACGAGGGGGTGGAGTTAAAGAGGAGGCGGAGTTTAAGAGGAGGCGGAGTTCAAGAGGAGGCGGAGTTCTGGAGGAGGTGGAGTTTACGAGGAGGTGGAGTTCAAGAGGAGGCGGAGTTTACGAAGAGGCGGAGTTCAAGAGGAGGCGGAGTTCAAGAGGAGGTGGAGTTTACGAGGAGGTGGAGTTCAAGAGGAGGTGGAGTTCTGGAGGAGGCGGAGTTAGAGAGGAGGTGGAGTTTACGAGGAGGCGGAGTTCTGGAGGAGGCGGAGTTTAAGAGGAGGCGGAGTTCTGGAGGAGGTGGAGTTTACGAGGAGGTGGAGTTCAAGAGGAGGCGGAGTTTACGAAGAGGCGGAGTTCAAGAGGAGGCGGAGTTCAAGAGGAGGTGGAGTTTACGAGGGGGTGGAGTTCTGGAGGAGGCGGAGTTTAAGAGGAGGCGGAGTTCTGGAGGAGGTGGAGTTTAAGAGGAGGCGGAGTTCTGGAGGAGGCGGAGTTCTGGAGGAGGCGGAGTTCAAGAGGAGGCGGATTACAAGGAGGCCGAGTTCTGGAGGAGGCGGAGTTTACGAGGAGGTGGAGTTTAAGAGGAGGCGGAGTTCTGGAGGAGGCGGAGTTTAAGAGGAGGCGGAGTTTAAGAGGAGGCGGAGTTCAAGAGGAGGCGGAGTTCTGGAGGAGGCGGAGTTTAAGAGGAGGCGGAGTTTAAGAGGAGGCGGAGTAAGAGAGGAGGCAGAGTTCTGGAAGAGGTCTCAGATCCAAACAGTAACAACTCATATAAAGTATATAAATGAACAAGATAAACATGTGAAGATGAGAACTTTAAACTGTAGGCTGGGGTAACAGTGAGTTACTTTATACTGACTTAAGGCGGTAGCATGGTTGCCGCGTCTGTCACGGCGGTGGTGGACCGTGACGTCAAAATGACGTTTCAGGCCTGGCGCTTCCCTTGAACAGACGGCGCAGCGCGTTGTCGTGCACCAGTCGATTTTTGTAACTTGGCGGCGCCGAGCACAACGAACCGGATGGACCGATGTGAGACCAGGCTCAGTGAGGAGGTGCGTTTGTACAGGCAGCTGTACGAAACTGCAGTGAAACAGCACAGGGAGCATGTAAACTCCCCAAACTGGTGCACAGAGATGGGCAGAACTTTGGGGAAAGAGGGAGAGTTCTGTAAGAATGTGTGGAAGAAGCTACGGGACAGATACGTGAAGGCAAAGAAGAGGGCAGAGACTCTGTTCATGCCGGGGGCTTCAAACCTTCACCTCTTTTAACTGAATTAAAAAATTAAAATGATCCGAAAACTGCAGCAGTATCATTAATTACAGTATTCTTGCTCTTGACAGCGGCATTGTTTTCTTCTCCACTTTCGTGCTTGTAGAGTAGAGGTAACATTCACGTAGCAGCGCCGCCTCTGTGACGGAGAAAATTGCAACTACTGGCGCGCAACGACTTGCGCCACTATATAGGGTCCTATGGCGGGCACGAACTCGTGACGTCATCAACACCGCTCGCGCGAGCAGACGCGGCAACCATGCTAGAGCCTTTAGGCTGGGGTAACAGTGAGTTACTTTAAACTGACGTAGGATGGGGTAACAGAGAGTTACTTTAAACTGACGTAGGCTGGGGTAACAGAGAGTTACTTTAAACTGACGTAGGCTGGGGTAACAGTGAGTTATTTTAAACTGACGTAGGCTGGGGTAACAGTGAGTTACTTTAAACTGACGTAGGCTGGGGTAACAGTGAGTTATTTTAAACTGACGTAGGCTGGGGTAACAGTGAGTTACTTTAAACTCACGTAGGCTGGGGTAACAGTGAGTTACTTTAAACTGACGTAGGCTGGGGTAACAGTGAGTTACTTTATACTGACGTAGGCTGGGATAACAGTGAGTTACTTTAAACTGACGTAGGCTGGGGTAACAGTGAGTTATTTTAAACTGACGTAGGCTGGGGTAACAGTGAGTTACTTTAAACTGACGTAGGCTGGGGTAACAGTGAGTTATTTTAAACGGACGTAGGCTGGGGTAACAGTGAGTTATTTTAAACTGACGTAGGCTGGGGTAACAGTGAGTTACTTTATACTGACGTAGGCTGGGATAACAGTGAGTTACTTTAAACTGACGTAGGCTGGGGTAACAGTGAGTTATTTTAAACTGACGTAGGCTGGGGTAACAGTGAGTTACTTTATACTGACGTAGGCTGGGATAACAGTGAGTTACTTTAAACTGACGTAGGCTGGGGTAACAGAGAGTTACTTTAAACTGACGTAGGCTGGGGTAACAGTGAGTTACTTTAAACTGACGTAGGCTGGGGTAACAGTGAGTTATTTTAAACTGACGTAGGCTGGGGTAACAGTGAGTTACTTTAAACTGACGTAGGCTGGGGTAACAGTGAGTTACTTTAAACTAACGTAGGCTGGGGTAACAGTGAGTTACTTTAAACTGACGCAGGCTGGGGTAACAGTGAGTTATTTTAAACTGACGTAGGCTGGGGTAACAGTGAGTTACTTTAAACTGACGTAGGCTGGGGTATCAGTAAGTTACTTTAAACTGACGTAGGCTGGGGTAACAGTGAGTTACTTCAAACTGACGTAGGCTGGGGTAACAGTGAGTTACTTCAAACTGACGTAGGCTGGGGTAACAGTGAGTTACTTTAAACTGACGTAGGCTGGGGCAACAGTGAGTTACATTAAACTGATGTAGGCTGGGGCAACAGTGAGTTACTTTAAACTGACGTAGGCTGGGGTAACAGTGAGTTACTTTAAATTGACGTAGGCTGGGGTAACAGTGAGTTATTTTAAACTGACGTAGGCTGGGGTAACAGTGAGTTACTTTAAACTGACGTAGGCTGGGGTAACAGTGAGTTACTTCAAACTGACGTAGGCTGGGGTAACAGTGAGTTACTTCAAACTGACGTAGGCTGGGGTAACAGTGAGTAACGTCAAACTGACGTAGGCTGGGGTAACAGTGAGATACTTTAAACTGACGTAGGCTGGGGTAACAGTGAGTTACTTTAAACTGATGTAGGCTGGGGTAACAGTGAGTTACTTTAAACTGACGTAGGCTGGGGTAACAGTGAGTTACTTTAAACTGACGTAGGCTGGGGTAACAGTGAGTTACTTTAATCTGACGTAGGCTGGTTTAACAGTGAGTTATATTAAACTAACGTAGGCTGGGGTAACAGTGAGTTACTTCAAACTGACGTAGGCTGGGGTAACAGTGAGTTACTTTAAACTGACGTAGGCTGGGATAACAGTGAGTTACATTAAACTGACGTAGGATGGGGTATCAGTGAGTTACTTTAAACTGACGTAGGATGGGGTAACAGTGAGTTACTTTAAACTGACGTAGGCTGGGGTAACAGTAAGTTACTTTAAACTGACGTAGGCTGGGGCAACAGTTAGTTACATTAAACTGATGTAGGCTGGGGTAACAGTGAGATACTTCAAACTGACGTAGGCTGGGGTAACAGTGAGTTACTTTAAACTGATGTAGGCTTGGATAACAGTGAGTTACTTTAAACTGAAGTAGGCTGGGGTAACAGTAAGTTATTTTAAACTGACGTAGTCTGGGGTAACAGTTACTGATGGGGATGCTGTTGAGACACCAACAGAAGGTCTGTCACAGACCTAATTCCTTTACCTATACCGCTCTGTCTGCAGTCTCTGTCTGTCCCGATAGTCTTAGAGCAGAGCAGAGAGCTGTTACAGCTGCTCCTGCAGCCAGGTCTCTGCCTGATATTCCTGCTGTGTCCTCATCAGGGCTCCAAGCTCGTCCAATTTATCCAACATTGATCTCACATTTCCCCTGATGATCGAGGGAAGAAATGCTTTAAACTTCCTCCTCCTTTTCCTCCATTTTGTTCCTGCTCTGCATCCTAGACGTCTCCACTTCAGCTCATCCTGATTTGAGGTCTTGTTCCAGGCATTACTTTGGCTTTGGAAATCTCCTCCGACAGGTTAACAACTTCCCTGTTGCCATGGTTACGCATCATAACAGCTTTTCCCAGTAGAAAATCCTTCCTGCGGCATCCAAACCAGCTCAGAGACACTTTTCAGAAATTTGTGTTTTCACAGAAAAAAAGCTCTGAAGAAGAAGAAAGACTCAGTCTTTGTTCGAAACCGCATACTTCTCCTACTTCTCCTACTTCTCCTACTACTCCTACTAACTTTCTGAGTTAGTATGTAAGTTTGAGTAAGCGAGAAGTTCCCGGATGCATACTAGATTCTCCTAAATGTTGGGTATGCATCATGAGGTTACTACTCAAACTACCCAAGATGCAACGTAACGTGACGTCGCAGATCGTCATTTCCTGTCAAAACGGCAGTTTCAAGCTAGCAACAACGAGGGTAGGTTCACTTCCTGTTTTCAAAACAAAAGCACCAATTGTAGGGTAATGGCTTTCCCTATGATAAAAGGCAACGGGTATTTTATTTTGTGAAAATAACAGGAAGTGCGTTGCTCACTGCGGCTAGCTTTAGCAGCGCCGAATTTGTGGGAACTAAATTGTAAACAGCCGGTATTTTGTCAGGTTTTCAACACGTTGGGGATCTAAACGACTACTTTCTCTCCTGAAAATGTTTCAAATGTTGCTAAAGTTTACAGAGTTTAGAGCTTAAGAGAAATCAGCTTCAGGCCGGCTGATTTCGGCTCAGGCAGGAGCCGAAATGCATTGTGGGTAAACGCTCTGCATACTGTCTGATCGATGAGTATGCAGTATGGAAGTATGTAGTATGTAATATGCACAATGTTGTATGGAAGTATGTAGTATGTAGTATGTAGTATGTGGTATGTAGTATGTAGTATGCAGTAAGCCGTATGTAGTATGTGGTATGTAGTATATAGTATGTAGTATGTAGTATGTAGTATGTGGTATGTAGTATCCAGTAAGTGGTATGTAGTATGTGGTATGTAGTATGTAGTATGTGGTATGTGGTATGTGGTATGTGGTATGTAGTATGTAGTATGCAGTTAGTGGTATGTAGTATGTGGTATGTAGTATGTGGTATGTGGTATGTAGTATGTAGTATGCAGTATGTAGTATATGGTATGTGGTATGTAGTATGTAATATACAGTATGCAGTATGTAGAATGCGGTATGTGGTATGTAGTATGCAGTATGCAGTATGTAGTATGTATTATGTAGTATGGAAGTATGTAGTATGTGGTATATAGCATGTAGTATGCGGTATGTGGTATGTAGTATGCGGTATGTGGTATGTAGTATGTGGTATGTGGTATGTGGTATGTGGTGTGTGGTATGTAGTATGTAGTATGCAGTATATAGTATGTAGTATGTTGTATGTGGTATGTAGTATGTAGTATGTGGTGTGTAGTATGTAGTATGTAGTATTTGGTATGTGGTATGTAGAATGTAGTATTTGGTATGTGGTATGTAGTATGTGGTATGTGGTATGTAGTATGTAGTATGCGATATGTGGTATGTAGTATGTAGTATGTAGTATGTAGTATTTGGTATGTGGTATGTAGAATGTAGTATTTGGTATGTGGTATGTAGTATGTGGTATGTGGTATGTAGTATGTAGTATGTAGTATGCGATATGTGGTATGTAGTATATGGTATGTAGTATGTAGTATGTGGTATGTAGTATATAGTATGTAGTATGTGGTATGTAGTATTTGGTATGTGGTATGTAGTATGTATTATGTAGTATGGAAGTATGTAGTATGTGGTATGTAGCATGTAGTATGCGGTATGTGGTATGTAGTATGCGGTATGCGGTATGTAGTATGTGGTATGTGGTATGTGGTGTGTGGTATGTAGTATGTAGTATGCAGTATATAGTATGTAGTATGTTGTATGTGGTATGTAGTATGTAGTATGTGGTGTGTAGTATGTGGTGTGTAGTATGCAGTATGCAGTATGTAGTATATAGTATGTGGTATGTGGTATGTAGTATGCAGTATGTAGTATATGGTATGTAGTATGTGGTATGTAGTATGTGGTATGTAGTATGTAGTATGGGGTATATAGTATGTGGTATGTAGTATGTAGTATGTAGTATGTAGTATGTAGTATTTGGTATGTGGTATGTGGTATGTAGAATGTAGTATTTGGTATGTGGTATGTAGTATGTGGTATGTGGTATGTAGTATGTAGTATGCGATATGTGGTATGTAGTATATGGTATGTAGTATGTAGTATGTGGTATGTCGTATGTAGTATGTAGTATGTGGTATGTAGTATTTGGTATGTGGTATGTGGTATGTATTATGTAGTATGGAAGTATGTAGTATGTGGTATGTAGCATGTAGTATGCGGTATGTGGTATGTAGTATGCGGTATGCGGTATGTAGTATGTGGTATGTGGTATGTGGTGTGTGGTATGTAGTATGTAGTATGCAGTATATAGTATGTAGTATGTTGTATGTGGTATGTAGTATGTAGTATGTGGTGTGTAGTATGTGGTGTGTAGTATGCAGTATGCAGTATGTAGTATATAGTATGTGGTATGTGGTATGTAGTATGCAGTATGTAGTATATGGTATGTAGTATGTGGTATGTAGTATGTGGTATGTAGTATGTAGTATGGGGTATATAGTATGTGGTATGTAGTATGTAGAATGCGGTATGTGGTATGAAGTATGCAGTATGCAGTATGTAGTATGTGGTGTGTAGTATGTGGTATGTAGTATGCAGTATATAGTATGTGGTATGTAGATGCAGTATGTAGTATATGGTATGTAGTATGTAGTATGTGGTATGTAGTATGTAGTATGTAGCATTTGGTACGTGGTATGTAGTATGTAGTATTTGGTATGTGGTATGTAGTATGTGGTATGTGGTATGTGGTATGTAGTATGTAGTATGCGATATGTGGTATGTAGTATATGGTATGTAGTATGTAGTATGTGGTATGTAGTATGTAGTATGTAGTATGTGGTATGTAGTATTTGGTATGTGGTATGTAGTATGTATTATGTAGTATGGAAGTATGTAGTATGTGGTATGTAGCATGTAGTATGCGGTATGTGGTATGTAGTATGCGGTATGTGGTATGTAGTATGTGGTATGTGGTATGTGGTATGTGGTGTGTGGTATGTAGTATGTAGTATGCAGTATATAGTATGTAGTATGTTGTATGTGGTATGTAGTATGTAGTATGTGGTGTGTAGTATGTGGTGTGTAGTATGCAGTATGTAGTATATAGTATGTGGTATGTTGTATGTAGTATGCAGTATGTAGTATATGGTATGTAGTATGTGGTATGTAGTATGTGGTATGTAGTATGTAGTATGTGGTATGTAGTATGTGGTATGTAGTATGTATAATGCGGTATGTGGTATGAAGTATGCAGTATGCAGTATGTAGTATGTGGTGTGTAGTATGTGGTATGTAGTATGCAGTATATAGTATGTGGTATGTAGATGCAGTATGTAGTATGTAGTATGTAGTATGTGGTATGTAGTATGTAGTATGTAGTATTTGGTATGTGGTATGTAGTATGTGGTATTTGGTATGTAGTATGCGATATGTGGTATGTAGTATATGGTATGTAGTATGTAGTATGTAGTATGTGGTATGTAGTATGTAGTATGCGGTATGCAGTATATAGTTTGTTGTATTTAGTATGCAGTATTCAGTATATAGTATGCAGTTTGTAGTATGTAGTATGCAGTATGTAGTATTTAGTATGGAAGTATGTAGTATGTAGTATGCAGTATGTAGTATTTAGTATGGAAGTATGTAGTATGTAGTATGCAGTTTGCAGTATTTAGTATTTAGTATGTAAGTATGTAGTATGTAGTATTTAGTACGGAAGTATGTAGTATGCAGTATGTAGTATTTAGTATGGAAGTATGTAGTATGTAGTATGCAGTATGTAGTATTTAGTATGGAAGTATGCAGTATGTAGTATGTAGTATTTAGTATGGAAGTATGTAGTATTTAGTATGGAAGTATGTAGTATGTAGTATTTAGTATGGAAGTATGCAGTATGTAGTATGCAGTATGTAGTATTTAGTATGGAAGTATGTAGTATTTAGTACGGAAGTATGTAGTATGCAGTATGTAGTATTTAGTATGGACGTATGTAGTATTTAGTATGGACGTATGCAGTATGCAGTATGTAGTATTTAGTATGGAAGTATGTAGTATGTAGTATGCAGTATGTAGTATTTAGTATGGAAGTATGCAGTATGTAGTATGTAGTATTTAGTATGGAAGTATGTAGTATTTAGTATGGAAGTATGTAGTATGTAGTATTTAGTATGGAAGTATGCAGTATGTAGTATGCAGTATGTAGTATTTAGTATGGAAGTATGTAGTATTTAGTACGGAAGTATGTAGTATGCAGTATGTAGTATTTAGTATGGACGTATGTAGTATTTAGTATGGACGTATGCAGTATGATGTTTCGAACACAGCCTCAGTCTGCCCAGCAGGGCGGCGCTGTTATGAGATACAAGACATCGGACATTTGGTGAAAGTAAAATTTATTGCCAAATGTTACTCGAGTAATAACAGCGATGAACTAACTTTTGGTATTATAGCAGTTTTTCATCATATTTATTGGTCATTTAACTCATTTTAACGCCCTTCAATAAACATTTAAAACCAAACGCAGAAGAACAGTTTGACTAAACTCACCTAAAGAAAGAAAAAGTGACATCACATCCTGTGAAAGATGACACCAGCAGCCTGGAATTAATGGGTTCTTATCAGATATTTGTCAGCATCTTAACGTTACCGGCAGCTGAGGGCGGATATTTGATTAATTCCTGATTTAACCCTCCTGTTGTCCTGCAGGTCAAAAGTGACCCACCACCATGTTTAGCTGTAGAAAAAATATCTTAAACTATCTTTTTCCAACTGTAAATGTTATGACTTTTCCTAAAGGGACCCCATCATTAGAAAAAGTCAGACTTTATTTTGGTTTATGTTTCCGTGTGGGCTGAAAACTGGTGATTGTCTTTTTGTATTGTGTAACAAAAAAATTCAATTAAGTTGCTTTATTTTGGGGCTTTGGTAGGGCGGGTCATTTTTGACCCATACACTGGAAAAAATCTAAATCTTACCAAGTATATTTGTCTCATTGAGTATCTCATTGCACTTAATATCAGACACAACTGCCTAACAAGCACCATTTCAGCCAGATATAGGGACTTGTTTTAATACAATACATCTGGAATATCTTGTTAAATGAAAAAGTCTTGAAAACAAATTGTTTTGAGTCATTTTTCACATGAAACAAGCTTTTTTTTTTACATTTGAAGAGGTTTTTAAGCTAATTTCAAAATCACTTTTATCTCAAAAGTCCCAAATATCACATTTTATTTCAAGAAATCTTGACAAGCCGATTTTCACTAGTTCCATTGGCAGATTTTTTTGCTTATTTCAAGCAAAAACGTCTTTTATTTGTTGTTTTGTTACTTATTTTTGGAGGGGCATTTTTTCCAGTGTAGGACAAAGGAGAGTAAACAGAATGTTTACCACACAAAGGGGTTAAATATGATTCAGGATGATAAAAATATTTCCTTTACGATGCTTCTACCAACCGTGGAGCGATGGTCTCAGGGAAGATGTTCAGCTTCCCTTCATGTCTAAAAATCTGGGTTTTGGCCTTTTCTTTGGGGGGGGGGGTCCAATCTTATCCGAATGTAAATATTTGAGATCTGATGAATCATCTCTCACAGAGGTGTGACCAGAATGTGTGGGGGGGCAGTTAGCTCATCTGGGGGGGCAGAAAACAACACCTGAAAAAATGGGTGGAAAACCACTACTACAACTTCAAGCATAATAATAATAATAATATTAATAATAATAAAAACAATAGTAATAATAATAATAATAATAATAATAATGATGATAATAATTCAATTCGGTAATGAAAATATGGTCACACTAGCATAAATCATGACCGTCAATTTTAATTTTTAATTTTAATCAACATGCTCCACATTCTCCATTGAGGGTTTAAATTCAAGTAGATACTCGGGGCAAGACATCTAGCCAACTCCAGCTTTTTATTACCTTACATTAAGTTTACATTTCAGATCGGATACGGTTACGGAGGGGGGGAAACACGATAACACAAAAAATAAATAAAGCTATAAACTTTGCAGATATATGCTTTTTTAAAACACAAACAAAGATAATAAATCGTGGCCTTTTTTCTGGCCAGTTTTCTTTAAAGGACAGGGCATTTCTCAGGGGGGCAGTGCCCAGCCCCCCCGTAGCCACGCCCCTGATCTCTCATAGAACCATTTTTTAAAGCGTTTATTATGGTGTAAAGCAGCCAGCTGAGGAGGCTGTGGTGAGCTGGAGACCACGAGGTGGAAAATGCAACATGACTCTGGATCAGAGTCTGAAAATGGAAGCATTCTGAGTCCACTTTGATCCGCAGATTCTGTAGATTTCCTCGTTTCTTTGTGTTTGTTGCTGGATCTCACGTCCCTGTGATACACTGTAAAGTGTGTTTGCTGCAGTGAAGTGCTGCTCACTGATGGTCGGCTAATGGTTTCACACAAACACTCAGACAGATCGGCCACGTGCTCCTCAACACTGTGTGGGCGTTTGTGTGTGTGTGCGCTGCACTTGTTTACGCGTCTATGAGAGGACCGCCGCACATTTTAGGCCTTTTGTGAGGACCTCGTTTCTGTTAGGTGGTTCCAGCGTTTGCATCGAGGTTCAGGTTACAGCCAGTTCTGGCCTCAGAAATAGATGTGGGGAATAGTTAGCTTCAGTCAGAGCGCTCAAACGTGCGCTGATAACTGTAACATTCATGTTCCTGTTTTGGGTTTTTAGCTTAAAAGAGCACGCCAACATTTATGTGGAAACCATCTTGTTGTTAATAATGAAAAATGGCCCCATATTTTGTTTGTTTATCACCTTATTCCAACTTTTTAACTCAGATTGTGTTACAGAGCGCCCCCCAGTGGCTGTTGTAATTATGTTTAACTTCTTAAGCGCCACCGTCGCAGAACAAGCCACCCTGAATAAAACTCTGAAAGTCCCACATTAGCACCAGATAACAGACGTGTTTTTTAAGGTGAATTAAGGTGTCTTCATGTTCAAAATGTTCCAGTAAACTGATGAATTAAATAAGTATCAGTGACGCCGTTAGCTCACGCAGCTATCAGTGACGCCGTTAGCTCACGCAGCTATCAGTGACGACGTTAGCTCAAGCAGCTATCAGTGACGCCGTTAGCTCAGGCAGCTATTAGTGACGCCGTTAGCTCAAGCAGCTATCAGTGACGCCGTTAGCTCAAGCAGCTATTAGTGACGCCGTTAGCTCACGCAGCTATCAGTGACGCCGTTAGCTCACGCAGCTATCAGTGACGCCGTTAGCTCAGGCAGCTATCAGTGACGCCGTTAGCTCACGCAGCTATCAGCGACGCCGTTAGCTCAAGCAGCTATCAGCGACGCCGTTAGCTCACGCAGCTATCAGAGACGCCGTTAGCTCACGCAGCTATCAGTGACGCCGTTAGCTCACGCAGCTATCAGCGACGCCGTTAGCTCAAGCAGCTATCAGTGACGCCGTTAGCTCACGCAGCTATCAGTGACGCCGTTAGCTCACGCAGCTATCAGTGACGCCGTTACCTCACGCAGCTAACAGTGATTCCGTTAGCCCACGCAGCTAATAGGAAGTGTTTAGCCGTTAGCTCATGCAGCTAACAGGAAGTGTTTAGCCATTAGCTCATGCAGCTAACAGGAAGTGTTTAGCCGTTAGCTCACGCAGCTATCAGTGACACCGTTAGCTCACGCAGCTATCAGTGACGCTGTTAGCTTACGCAGCTAATAGGAAGTGTTTAGCCGTTAGCTCACGCAGCTAACAGGAAGTGTTTAGCCGTTAGCTCACGCAGCTAATAGGAAGTGTTTAGCCGTTAGCTCACGCAGCTAACAGGAAGTGTTTAGCCGTTAGCTCACGCAGCTAATAGGAAGTGTTTAGCCGTTAGCTCACGCAGCTAACAGGAAGTGTTTAGCCGTTAGCTCACGCAGCTAATAGGAAGT
The DNA here is from genome assembly GCF_027942865.1 of Odontesthes bonariensis. Classification (NCBI taxonomy): domain Eukaryota; kingdom Metazoa; phylum Chordata; class Actinopteri; order Atheriniformes; family Atherinopsidae; genus Odontesthes; species Odontesthes bonariensis. Next base: position 1,784,886 of record NC_134515.1, read on the forward strand.
GTTTAGCCGTTAGCTCATGCAGCTAACAGGAAGTGTTTAGCCATTAGCTCATGCGGCTAACAGGAAGTGTTTAGCCGTTAGCCCACGCAGCTAACAGGAAGTGTTTAGCCGTTAGCTCACGCAGCTATCAGTGACGCTGTTAGCTCACGCAGCTAACAGGAAGTGTTTAGCCGTTAGCTCACGCAGCTAACAGGAAGTGTTTAGCCGTTAGCTCACGCAGCTAATAGGAAGTGTTTAGCCGTTAGCTCACGCAGCTAACAGGAAGTGTTTAGCCGTTAGCTCACGCAGCTAACAGGAAGTGTTTAGCCGTTAGCTCACGCAGCTAATAGGAAGTGTTTAGCCGTTAGCTCACGCAGCTAATAGGAAGTGTTTAGCCGTTAGCTCACACAGCTAATAGGAAGCGTTTATATGGAAGATTTCCGGGTGAAATTTAGAGGCCTTCTTCCTATTTCTGGACTCTGAGAACAGATGAAACTAACAGAGATGAACACCAGTTCTTGGCCAGGATCTGATTAAAGACGTTTTACTGATTTTCTGTTGTTTTTACGAGGGTAAAATGACAGAAAAACATGAAAAAGAAGTTGGAAAAGCGTTCTTCATAGTTGTGTTCATGAGTTCAGGATCACAAACGAGTCCTTAAAATAAATGTTTCTGTTGCTGCTTCTTTCTGAATGTGGAGTTTTGGTTGATGCAGTAACTTTAAAAACTCCTCACTGAACTACAACCCAAAAGCTTCTGGTTGTCTACATAAACTCTTAAAGGTTCAGCATGAACACTGATGGAAGCATCCAGACGGGGAAGCAGCGGTGCTCTGGGCGCATGTTCAGGACTGAAAACTGTTCGGTGGCAGTGATTGGACGCTTCAGTCCCGCTGATCATACACACAACGGATTTCACCCAGCTGGATATCGATGTTTCCATCCAGTGAGGGATGCACATACTTTAATAACGCGGCTCAGACTAAACTGAAGTCTGTGATGAACTGACCTCTAAAGATGGAGTGAGGTGACTCAGACTGAATGTCAGGAAGAAGAAGGGAGGTTCAGATGAGAGAATAAAGAAAAGAATTCCTGAAATAAGCTAAAAACGAACCAAGCCCGACACGTCATTAAGACTTATTTTAATAAAAAGATCAAAATGTGACTGTGAGACGGTGTTCTGCGGACTTCCTGTACTTGTTTAACCTGGTATTGATCGGTGATTAGAGAGCCCTGCTGCCTGCTGATCGATCAGTAATCAGACTCATGTTTTCTGCTGCTTCCCTCACTGATCGCAGACGTGTTGTTACCTTGTTATTGATCGGATCCCATGCAGCAGCACAATAAGATATCATGTTTCCTGGAGAATCTGTCACATGAGATCTGTTTCCTCTTTAAAACTTTACTATGGAATAAAAGGAGTGACTTCAGTCTATGTTTAGATGCTTTAGAGGTAACTTGGGACGCCTGGATGTCAGTGACTCGTACAGCTGATGTTTCTCCTGAAACAGTTGAAACATCTGGACTGTTTTCTCTGGACTGTTGTTGGTTTGGTGCAGATGTTACGGATGTTATGGAGCGCCCCAACTCTTTTTATTTGGTGCTATATAAATAAAATTGAATTGAATTGAATTGCTGCACAGATAAACCTGCCTCGGCTTGTTATCTGCGGAGCGCTCAGATCAGGGAAAGCCGGTCGGCACGTGAACAGAAGCAGCTCAGGAGGGTTTAACGGAACACTTTGGAGCAGGTTTGTCACCACGGGGAGGTCAGTGAGTTAGTTGGTGGGGCTGAAAGCACTGATGGAGTCAGGCGGATAAAACGTGCTGCAGGTTGGATTCCTGGAGGATTCCCTTCAGAACAGAGAGCTGGTGAATCATTCATGGGTTAGATTAAAGGTGAGGAGCTGCTTCTGGTGTCTGAATGAATCCACTGATTCATGGGCTGTGCTCAAAACCGCATACTTCCATACCGATCGATCAGACAGTATGCAGAGCGTTTACCCACAATGCATTTCGCTCCTGCCCGAGCCGAAATCAGCCGGCCTGAAGCTGATTTCCCTTAAGCTCTAAACTCTGTAAACTTTAGCAACATTTGAAACATTTTCAGGTGAGAAAGTAGTCGTTTAGATCCCCAACGTGTTGAAAACCTGACAAAATACCGGCTGTTTACAATTTAGTTCCCATGAATTCGGCGCTGCTAAAGCTAGCCGCAGTGAGCAACGCACTTCCTGTTATTTTCCCAAAATAAAATACCCGTTGCCTTTTATCATAGGGAAAGCCATTACCATACAATTGGTGCTTTTGTTTTGAAAACAGGAAGTGAACCTACCCTCGTTGTAGCTAGCTTGAAACTGCCGTTTTGACAGGAAATGACGATCGGCGACGTCAAGTTACGTTGCATCTTGGGTAGTTTGAGTATGAGTAGTGAGCTCATTATGCATACCCAACATTTCAGAGAATCTAGTATGCATCCGGGAACTTCTGCTTACTCAAACTCACATACTAACTCAGAAAGTTAGTAGGAGTAGTAGGAGAAGTGGGAGTCATTAATCTCCTCGATGCATTTACCAAGAGCCTGCACAGAGCCGCGGTCTCCTGGTGACACTGTAATGTATATCTGCGTGTCATCTGCATAGTAGTTTATTCTGTTGTTTTTTATAATTTAGCCCTTAATCCGATCCTTTCAGTGCCATGTGACCCCACTGAGTGTTTTCCTGTGAAACTTACTTTGGAATAACTGCAGGCTTTATGGAGGATGGGGTGGGGACTCTCACCAGAGTAAATCTGCTGCCTCAGGCTCAGCTCTTACTGGGTGGAGGCCATAAAACCAGCAGCCGGCCCATTACAGGACGTTTCCCGGGTCCGGCCCCCAGCAGGAGCCTCTCAGAGGGAACCAAACACCTGGTGCCAGAGCTGTGGTTGTGTTAAAGAGCTCCACAACACACATAATGTCCTCTCAGAAACCGTGATGTCAGCGGTGATTCCCTCCCAGAGGCTGGACCCCCGGAGTTAAAGGGAGCCGGGGGGGATGCTGCAGCAGATCTCAGACAGTCTCTGAATCATCTGTACGCACAGCCTCAAAGAACAGGAAAACATGTGTCCCAGCTGTTTGTGCTCATCACGCAGTATATTCTGCCACACGACTCTTCATTTAGCAAACACGAACATGTGGATAACCACAGGATGAAAGGAAGGAGTCATTAAAGGAGCATTCAGCAGTTTTCCTCAGTGATGAGTCCTGACAATCAGACATGGAGGAGCTTACCTTACATGCTTTTTACTAGGGTTGGGCGAGTTAACTCGTCATTATCGCGTCAACGCGCTAATTATTTAACGCTGATAAATATTTTATTGCGCATTAATATTTTATCGCGCATTAATATTTTATCGCGCATTAATGCAGTTTTTTTAATTGATTTATTTATTTTTATTATTTTTTGGGGGCGTTTGTGTCTTTAATGGACAGGAAAGTTCAGAGAGACAGGAAGCAGGGGGCAGAGAGAGGGGGAATAACATGCATTTTTTTGAACAACACGATTTTGCGTACAAATGCGATTAATCGCGATTAATCAGGGAAATCATGTGATTAATTAGATTAAAAGCTTTAATCGTTGCCCAGCCCTGGTTTTTACATTTAAAGCCTGAACACTTTAGAGGCTGTTTGTTTTGTTCAGACATAACGAGTTAATTTACGGATGCTTTTCGAGGCCACTTTTTCTCCCCAGTTTATATGTGTTTATATGTGTTCGCAGTTTGTTTGTCTTGTAGAGATAACTTTCACATCAGGGGACCAGGCCGTCTCCGTGGTTACCGAATGATGCACGAGAGGTGCCATTATCGTTTTCTCGAGAAAACGAAATGCTTGTCACACCAGCGGGATTTGCTTTGTGCATTTTCACAAACGCTCCACATTCGTTTGATTCATAGGCTACTTTATTCAGTTTTCAATGAAAGGGGGTAAAAATGGGTAAAAACCTTAGCCAGAAACACATATAAACACATACAAACACATATAAATACATATAAATACAACACATATATACACATATAAATACATATAAATACATATAAATACATATAAACACATATAAATACATATAAATACATATAAATACATATAAACACATATAAATACATATAAATACAACACATATATACACATATAAATACATATAAACACATATAAATACATATAAATACATATAAATACATATAAACACATATAAACACATGTAAATACAACACATATATACACATATAAATACATATAAACCAATATAAATACATATAAACACATATAAACACATGTAAATACAACACATATATACACATATAAATACATATAAACACATATAAATACATATAAACACATATAAACACATATAAACACATATAAACACATGTAAATACAACACATATATACACATATAAATACATATAAACACATATAAATACATATAAACACATATAAATACATATAAACACATATAAATACATATAAACACATATAAACACATATAAATACATATAAACACATATAAACACATATAAACACATATAAATACATATAAACACATATAAATACATATAAACACATATAAATACATATAAACACATATAAACACATATAAATACATATAAACACATATAAATACATATAAACACATATAAACACATATAAATACATATAAACACATATAAATACATATAAATACATATAAACACATATAAATACATATAAACACATATAAATACATATAAACACATATAAACACATATAAATACATATAAACACATATAAATACATATAAACACATATAAACACATATAAATACATATAAACACATATAAATACATATAAACACATATAAACACATATAAATACATATAAACACATATAAATACATATAAATACATATAAACACATATAAACACATATAAACACATGTAAATACAACACATATATACACATATAAATACATATAAACACATATAAATACATATAAACATATATAAACACATATAAACACATATAAATACATATAAACACATATAAACACATATAAACACATATGAACACATATAAATACATATAAACACATATAAATACATATAAACATATATAAACACATATAAACACATATGAACACATATAAACACTAGAGGTGCACCGAAATGAAAATTTGTGGCCGAAACCGAAACCGAATAATAATTGATCACTTGGCCGAATACCGAAACCGAATATTACAGTTCAGTTAAGTTAACAAAAGTTAGATTTTTCACCATTTTTAAATATTGCTTAAATCTACGCCTTACAATAAATGTTTAGACATGTTTTTCAAAGAAAATAAATGTTTATTTGAAATCTTCAAAAGTTATTACTAATAACTAGAGATAAGTTTAATTAATTCCCATTTTCAATTCATTCTGGGTTTTTTTTCATTCATTTCATACAACAACAAAAAATACAACATATTATAAACGCGTTCCAACACAAAAATGTAAAAACATGCAATATAACAAATTATCTGAGTGTCCTTTTTGGCATAGAGTCTAGGTAGCCTGCTCCTTCAGGAACAGTGGCAGCATTTTTTGTAGTTTGTGTGTTTTGCCTTTTAGTGATATTTTAGACTGAAACTACTACGCCGAGAAGACAATTCAACTTGGCTGTAAATGCAGGAGTTTTTTAAAAATGTATTTTGAAATACGTGCTTTTATGTTGAAACAAGTAAAACAGGAAGTAGCGCCGGTTAGCTCCGTTAGCTTCACACAGAGACCGAGGAGCACCTGTAGCGTGATGTTACCTGCTAGTTTATTTTTATTTCATCACTCCATGCTTCGTGGTGTTTGCTGTAACTGTGTGAATGTGATGCAGAGGAGAAGTGTAAGTTAAAGAATCCTAGTTCTGACCGTGAAGATTGCCTCTGGGGAATGACTCTGCCGCTGGTTGAGAAGCAGCTAAAGTGGCCAGTATTACTTTGATTATTTATTGGTACCAGCGACAATGCTAAGAATGCTATTTCTTTAATGATTACAACAACTAATGTTGTCTTTTATTTTGTTTACTCGAACATTTAGTTCTACGGTGTTGATGTGGCGTTAATAAACATCTGTGAGAAGAACCGGAGTCTCGCATCCAATCAATGAGCGGCATATTGGCAGAGTTTACAGATGAGTTTGGTTCTGTCGACTCCGCCGTCTGTGGATAATTTTGCGTCACCACTATTCGGCCTCCGATTCGGCCACTCATTTGGCTTTCGGCCGAAAGCCGAATGTGTTTTTTTTTGCGTTTTCGGCCGAATATTTTCGGTTGCCGAATATTCGGTGCACCTCTAATAAACACATATAAACACATATAAACACATATAAATACATATAAATACATATAAACACATATAAACACATATAAACACATATAAATACATATAAACACATATGAACACATATAAACACATATAAATACATATAAACACATATAAACACATATAAATACATACATCTGTTAGCATGTGAAAACATTCAAAGGATTTTCTCTTAGATGCTCGTTAGAGTGCACAATAGAAAAGATGTAAAAAAAGCTAGAAAAAAATAGAAAAATGTAGAAATTTAAAAAAAAAAAAAGCTAGATACACCGTAAAAAAAAAATTGAAAAAACGTAAAAAAAAACGTAGAAAAACCGTAAAAAAGCTAGAATAATCGTAAAAAATATAGAAAAAAATAGAATTTTTTTTTTTTTAAAGATAGAATTTAAAAAAAAAAAACTAGAAAAAACGTTAAAAAAGCTAGAAAATCCGTAAAAACTGCAAAAAAACCCGTAAAAAAACGTTAAAAAAAACGTTAAAAAAACGTTAAAAAAAGCTAGAAAAAACATTAAAAAAATGTAGAAAAACCATAAAAAAAGCTAGAAGAATCGTGAAAAATATAGAAAAAACTAGAAAAAACTTTTTTTTTAAAAGCTAGAAATTTAAAAAAACTAGAAAAAACGTTAAAAAAGCTAGAAAATCCGTAAAAAACCCGTAAAAACCTTAAAAAAACCCCGTAAAAAAACCTTAAAAAAACTAGAAAAAACGTTAAAAAAAGACAAAAGACAAAAAACAGAATTTCATCCAATAAAGTCAGAAATAGAAGATTAATAATGAAGCAAAATCATGAATAAACACAAAATCCTTCACAAATTATAAATACTTGAATCCCTCAAAAATTGCTTTAGAAACTATCCTTTTGAAAACCAAAAATGTAAATAATATAAAAAATTATAAATAATAATAATAAATAAATAATAAATGTACTACAATTTCTTACATTTATATTAGCATCATTCCATAATGAAACCATCTCCTTTTCATTTCTGTTTTGGCCTTTTTTGTGCAGTAAGTTTGTCTCTTAAATTATACTTTGCTGACTGGGAGTAAATTTGATTTAGCTCTACACATTATTTTGTAAAATACCAGATCATTGAATTTCATAAACAGTGGGGGAGCATGTACACAGTAATCAACCTTATTAATAATCCGTCCGGCTCGTTTCTGTAGGAGAACTGTTGTGTTAACAGTTGCTTTATATGTCCCAGACTTCCACACAGTCTGATGTGTAAAAAAGTATAAAATCCTCCTGATTTTCGCCCATTTTTCCGCCCTCGCGGCGCTCTGCCTTCTCGCCCTCCTGCGTCAGGCCTGTCAGACCGAACCCAGGGCCTAGCAGCTACCTTTCCTCCCCTGGTTTCTGCCTCCTGAGATGTTTGGTTGTAATTATTGAGAACATTGAGAGCTCTGCTCACGGTTTCTCTGGACATGGTGATGAGTGTCCTGCACTGATTGGTCTGCATCGATCGGCTGTGGCTGGAGACTCGGATCAGACTCAGAAAGAAGCCAAGAAGCCTGATGTTTACTCTAAAAACAGCTGGAATGAACAGTAATGAACACCAGCTCTCTGCTGGCGGTGCAGTTACGCTGTTGACTCATTTAGCGGCTTCATATAGTTGCATTGATTGGCTGTCAGATGTGTGACGTACAAGGTTTTAGTTGATGAGGAAAATTAGAAACTCATGGAGAAGATCGATAAGAAAGCAGCACGATGTGTGTTCCTTCAGCAACTTTGGCTGTTTTTATGGATGTTTGGAAGTTGTTTTAACTTTCATTCTCAGCCCAAACAAATATCGATAAATAAGAAAAACAGCAGAATATATATATATATATATATATCTGACCTGCTAACTTTAAACTCTAAAGGGCTGAAGATGCTTTTGTGATTTTCTGCCTTGAAACAGAGTTACACTGGAAAAAATCTAAATCTTACCAAGTATATTTGTCTCATTGAGTATCTCATTACACTTAATATGAGACACAACTACCCAACAAGTACCATTTCAGCCAGATATAGAGACTTGTTCTAATACAATACATCTGGAATATCTTGTTAAATGAAAAAGTCTTGAAAACATCTTGTTTTGAGTCACATATCATATGAAACAAGCTTTTTTTTACATTTGAAGAGGTTTTTAAGCTAATTTCAAGATCACTTTTATCTCAAAAGTCCCAAATATCACATTTTATTTCAAGAAATCTGGACAAGCCGATTTTCACTCGTTCCATTGGCAGATTTATTTTGCTTATTTCAGGCAATAACGACTTTTATTTGTTGTTTTTTTACTTATTTTTGGAGGGGCATTTTTTCCAGTGTACATGGTGTTATTCTACACATATTCTGTGTCACGGTTCTGCTTTTGGTATCATTTCCAGCATCTGAGGTCTTAATAAAGCCAGACTCTTTGAATGATGGACAAAACTTTGCTGTTGGACGTGAAGTTTCTCCAGAACATTTCTATCAGACTCCAGTTGGGGACTCATCAGTGTCCCAGTGGTTCTTCAGAAAATAATTCCAGGATTTCAAATATTTAGCACCTCAAAGAAAACGCAGTTTTGTTCAGTTAGCTTTCAGTTTTCATGCAAACTCAAAGCTTGAAAACAGCACTTCACAAATCAATAGGCTCCGTCCACTCAGCATAGATTTAATGAGACAGACAGGCAGAGATCCATCGATGTCTGCAGAGTTTTTGTTTTTGGTAGAAGAAGATTGCAACCGTTGCACCGAGACACTTGAACAACATCTAGACTCAGGCTGTGTTCGAAACCGCCTACTACTCCCACTTCTCCTACTAACTTTAACTTTGTTAAGTTCCCGGATGCATACTAGATTCTCTAAATGTTGGGTATGCATCATGAGGTTACTACTCATACTCAAACTACCCAAAATGCAACGTAACGTGACGTCACCGATCGTCATTTCCTGTCAAAACGGCAGTTTCAAGCTAGCTACAACGAGGGTAGATTCACTTCCTGTTTTCAAAACAAAAGCACCAATTGTATGGTAATGGCTTTCCCTGTGATAAAAGGCAACGGGTATTTTATTTTGTGAAAATAACAGGAAGTGCGTTGCTCACTGCGGCTAGCTTTAGTAGCGGCGAATTCGTGGGAACAAAATGGTAAACAGCCGGTATTTTGTCAGGTTTTCAACACGTTGGGGATCTAAACGACTACTTTCTCACCTGAAAATGTTTCAGATGTTGCTAAAGTTTACAGAGTTTAGAGCTTAAAGGAAAACGTCGGAAAATTTCAATTTTCCTATTTTCCCTGACACCTGTCCCCCAAAATCGATTTCTCACACTGTTTTACATTATTCAACCCATAACCTTGCGCTCCCAGATTTTTTCACTTCTGGCCATGGGCGCAGCCATGTTCAGCCACATCCAGGCATATTTTACGTCAGAAATGCAATTCTACTTGTGCAGCGGAAATAAAATTCTACTTGTGTGGCGGGAGTGTGCTCTAACAAAGTGTAGAGTGTAACTTGGAAATACACAATGATTGAATACTACCTGTATATAGTAGAATTAGAAATGATTTTTATTTCAACATGTAAGTTCACATATACCTGTAGTGATAGTCTACAACTGCCTCGTCGGCGTGAAGGAAACCCTTGTAGGTCCCGTCCTGCGACTCATATTTATCCCTGATCGCCCACACCGCACAGGAGGGAATCACTCTTCGGAAGCGCTTCCCAAGTCTCCCATGGAGAAAGTAGGTCACCTGCCGGTAGGCCTGGAAACGGTACACAAGGTTGGGCATGGGGTCCGGAAACGCCTCACGGCTCGTGGATACAACCGGTGAGTCGTTAGCATTTGGCGGCGGTGCCGCGGCTGCTGCGACAGCCACTTGTCCGTCCTTATTTTCAGCCTTATCCGACCATCTCGGCTGATGGCTATAAGCTAACATAACTTGGATCGAGAGGCTGATCATGATCTGACTCGGACTCAGGCGAAACTTCGCATTCTATCTCCGGGTCCGAGTCAGACCAAGACAGTTCGTAAGTGTCTTCCATTGCTGTAGAAAAAATGTTTGCATTTCTGACGTCATGTTGAGTGAACATGGCGGCGCTAGGGAGGGAGAGCCAGAGCGGTATAACTTGAATTTCAAACATTCGCGAATGTTACTCTCTCTGGCTGATAAATGTAAACACGGTGAGGAATCGATTTTGGGGAACATGTACCAGGGAAAATAGTAAATTTGAAACTTTCCGGTGTTTTCCTTTAAGGGAATTCAGCTTCAGGCCGGCTGATTTCAGCTCTGGCAGGAGCGAAATGCATTGTGGGTAAATGCTCTGCATACTGTCTGATCGATCAGTATGTAGTATGCAGTATATAGTATGCAGTATGCAGTATGTAGTATGTAGTATGTAGTATGCAGTATGCAGTATGTAGTATGCAGTATGTAGTATATAGTATGTAGTATGTAGTATATAGTATGTAGTATGTAGTATGCAGTATGTAGTATGTAGTATGCAGTATGTAGTATGTAGTATGTAGTATGCAGTATGTAGTATATAGTATGTAGTATGTAGTATGTAGTATATAGTATGCAGTATGTAGTATGTAGTATGCAGTATGCAGTATGTAGTATGTAGTATGCAGTATGCAGTATGTAGTATGTAGTATGTAGTATGTAGTATGCAGTATGTAGTATATAGTATGTAGTATGTAGTATATAGTATGTAGTATGTAGTATGCAGTATGTAGTATGTAGTATATAGTATGTAGTATGTAGTATGCAGTATGTAGTATGTAGTATGCAGTATGCAGTATGTAGTATGTAGTATGCAGTATGTAGTATGTAGTATATAGTATGTAGTATGTAGTATGCAGTATGTAGTATGTAGTATGCAGTATGTAGTATGTAGTATGTAGTATGCAGTATGTAGTATATAGTATGTAGTATGTAGTATGTAGTATATAGTATGTAGTATGTAGTATGCAGTATGTAGTATGTAGTATGCAGTATGCAGTATGTAGTATGTAGTATGCAGTATGCAGTTTCGAACACAGCCTCAGTGTTCTCTTTCATTGTTTCTCCCTGTGAATTGTGCTTTTGGGTTCTTAGAGGCTCTAAAAGAGGAATTATTTAAAATTTGATAGCTGAGCTTCTCCTACCACAAATCTTCTTGATTCTCAAAGTTTTCCCACCATTGAATTAAATGCCCCCTATGAGGAAAAGTTAGCTGGGGGCTAGCGGCCTCCTCCCAGAAGTGTTAGCAGGTGCTAGCTGCTAGCTGTCAGGACTGGGAACAGCTGCTACCGCCTGCTAGCACCCCGCTAACTTCTTTCAGCTTGTGTTAGCTTCTCATTTAAAGATGAGCTGAAGTATAGTGGAGACTAGATGAGCATATTCATAGATGCACATTTACTGAATGAGGAAGAGTTAGCTGGGGGCTACCGGTCTCCTCCCAGAAGTGTTAGCAGGTGCGAGCTGCTCGCTGTCAGGACTGGGCCCAGCAGAGGTTAGCAGGAGCGAGCAGAACCATGCTGCTACTTCACTCTGAGTGAGCATTCAGCTACTCTGAGCCAAAACATGGCCTGGGTCGAGCTAGTAGCCGCTAGCTGCTCACACCTTCTGGCTCGGCCAAGGGAATAGCTGCTAACGCCTGCTAGCATCCCGCTATATATATACAATACATCTGGAATATCTTGTTAAGTGAAAAAAGTCTTGAAAACAAATTGTTTTGAGTCATATTTCACATGAAACAAGCTTTTTTTTTTCATTTGAAGAGGTTTTTAAGCTAATTTCAAGATCACTTTTATCTCAAAAGGCCTAAATATCACATCTTATTTCAAGAAATCTTGACAAGCCGATTTTCACTAGTTCCATTGGCAGATTTTTTTTGCTTATTTCAAGCAAAAACGTCTTTTATTTGTTGTTTTTTTTATTTATTTTTGGAGGGGCATTTTTTCCAGTGTACATATCTATGTCTGATCTGTTCTATATTATTGGTTTTGTTGCCACACTCACATCTTATGAGAGGTCTGAGCTGAAGTTTTTGGACAAAATGAGCTGAAGTCAGATCTGCTGACAGCCTCAGAGCTGAAAAGGTTAAACTGGATGATTCAAAGCAAACCTGAGAAAGTTTTATTGCTCCCGCTGCGGACTTCATGCAATAACTCTTCACAGGAAACTTTATTGTGGCGGCTTTATTGAATGAGGAGAATAAAGACTGAGAGACTTTCCTCAGCAGACTGAAGACGCCTCATCATAAAAACATCCTTAATAACCTGCAGCTTCATATCTCCGTCTGAAACAACAAACAAACGGTCAGAGGAAGTTTGAGCAGGATGAGGAGTGATGCTTATTCTGTCCTTTTATGTCTCAGGTTTGGGGTTAAAGAACAGGATTATTTGGCAGATTGTTGGATTGATTTAACTTTTTATTCATCTTATCGCACAGATAAAGATAAATACTTTATTTCAAATAAAGTTATGCAGAATAACGATGTATACAGATAAAGAAAGTCAAGATGTAAAGTGATTTAAACCGAGAAAAGACAAAGATAAATATGGAAACTTGTTTTTTCTGTGTTTGATGGAAGCAGCATGTTTAATGTTTGGACTGCAGGAAACAAAACGCTTTAAAAACTGAATGTTTGTTGAAGTGTTTAACCAGTACGAAACATTCTGGCTTATGTTGAAGCCCTGATTGTAGCCGGCTTCCCCGATGATCGAAGTGTGAGCATAAAGGTCAAGACTCAGTGCAAGGTTCAGTTGGTTTATTGCAGAAGCTTCTGGAGATCACACAGTTACATGATATGCATTCTGTCCTGCTGCTGAGTGGGATCTGAGCATCTTTCTCCTCCCTTCTGATTATAACTTTCAATATTTGCGTTATCTCTGTCCTAGTGGCAGTTGTTCAAGGTCTGACAACCGTCAGCATAACTTTTTCACTCCTCTTCTCTCCTCTGGTTCTCCTCAGGAAGGATTCTTTCTCTTCTTTTAACCACATTTTCCTCCCTCCTTCCTCCTGTTTGTTTCATTTCCCCTCGTATCTCTTGTTTATCCCTTTTTCTCTCCTCTTTCTTCTCTTCCATCCTTTCCATTCCTCTTCTCTTTCCATTCACCATCCCTCCTCTGGTTCTGATTCTTCCTCTTCTTTTAACCATATTTCATTTCCTCCTTCCTCCTGTTTGTTTCATTTCCCCTCTTGGGGTATCTCTTGTTTATCCTTTTTTCTGTTGGACATTCTTTCTCCTCCCTTAGATTTCACCTTTTTCACTCCTCTTTCTGCTCTTCCTTCCTTCCCATTCCTCTCCTCTCCATCCCCCATCCCTCCTCTGGTTCTGATTCTTTCTCTGCTCCTTTTCTCTCTTTTTTCTCCTCCTGGTTTGTGTCTGACTTTGTCTCTTCGGTGTTTGTGTGTTTTCTGACAGGACGGCCATACATGGACAGGAAGTCCTTCGCCTTCTGCCGGCTCTGCGAAACAAAGCCGCCGGCGTCCCTCTGACTTCCAGCCCGGAGACGCAGAAACCGGGAAACGGCAGAAAGTGGAGGAAGAAGGCGGCTGCTGATCCATAATCCACAGCAGAGAAACACTTAGAGGCCGTTCTGTCTATCCGGCAACTTCTGGGAGCGTCATCACAATTTAATCAGAACCTGAGAGTTTTAACACTTTGCTGCCTGGATCTGTGTTTGGGCTCTGAATCCCTGCAGCAATAAGCCTGTGACGGCGCTTTATTATTCTACTCTGAGACTTTTTTTATAACTTTTTTACGCTCACCTGACCAGCTTATCACTTCTCTGCCTTTCTGACTGGCTTTTGGCTTTTAAAGTGCCTTTTTTTGCCCTGAGGATCGTCTCGTAGGAGCAGGAGGCGCTCCGTCCTGTCAGAATCTCTCAGATTTAGCAGCGTTCCTGCCCATTTGCTGTGTTTCTTTTTCATGGCTTGACACCCAACTGACCTCTGACCCCTCCCTCTGCCCCTCCCCCCCCATCCTGCCCCCTCAACATGTCTGACCTCTGAGTGGAGCTTGTTTTTTAAAGCCATCTCCCAGGCCTCCACAGCCCAGGACAGAACTGTCGGATTCTCTGCAGGTGCCACACTCTGATCCAAGATGGCGGCCGGCGTGGCAACATGGCTGCCGTTTGCGCGGGCGGCGGCAGTGGGCTGGCTGCCGCTGGCCAAGAAGACGATGCCCAAGCCTCCGGTGGACAACTCCTCCAGATCGGATGAGATCCTGTACGTCAATGTCAGCGGGGTCAGGTTCCAGGTGGGTGTCTACTGAGCATGCTCAGAAACGGCTTAGAGAGTGGGCGGGGCCAAGCGCTCCTGAACAGGGATAATTTAGTCAGCGATTAAAAAGCGTCCATGTTTGACTCTTTGAGACGTCTTTGAACCCAGGAGAGGAACAGATTTCAGTCTGTGTTCGAAACCGCATACTACATACTGCATACTGCATACTGCATACTACATGCTACACGCTACATACTACATGCTACACACTACACACTACACGCTACATGCTACATACTACATAAAACATACAACATGCTATATACTACATACTACATGCTACACGCTACATACTACATGCTACACACTACACACTACACGCTACATGCTACATACTACATAAAACATACAACATGCTATATACTACATACTACATGATACATACTACATACTACATGCTACACGCTACATGCTACATACTACATACTACATGCTACATGCTACATGCTACATACTACATGCTACACGCTACATACTACATGCTACACACTACACACTACACGCTACATGCTACATACTACATAAAACATACAACATGCTATATACTACATACTACATGCTACATGCTACATACTACATACGGCATACTTCATATTACATATTACATGCTACATGCTACATACTACATACTACATACTACATACTACATACAACATACTACATACTACATACTCCATTTTACATACTATATACTCCATACTGCATACTGCATACTACATGCTACATACTACATACTACATACTCCATTTTACATACTATATACTCCATACTGCATACTGCACACTACATACTGCACACTACATACTACATACTACATGCTACATGCTACATGCTACATGCTACATACTGCATACTTCATACTAAATATTACATATTACATATTGTATGCTACATACTACATACATATGTGCACTTGGCACCAGGACACCCTAGGCCGCAACTCGATGATCGACTTTGTGGTCGTATCGTCGGACTTGCGGCCGTATGTCCTGGACACTCGGGTGAAGAGAGGGGCGGAGCTGTCAACTGATCACCACCTGGTGGTGAGTTGGCTCCGCTGGTGGGGGAGGAAGCCGGTCAGACCTGGCAGGCCCAAACGTGTTGTGAGGGTCTGCTGGGAACGGCTGGCGGAATCCCCTGTAAGGAGGAGCTTCAACTCCCACCTCCGGCAGAGCTTCAGCCATGTCCCGGGGGAGGTGGGGGACATTGAGCCCAAATGGGCCATGTTCCGTGCCTCCATTGTTGAGGTGGCTGACCCGAGCTGTGGCCGTAAGGTGGTCGGTGCCTGTCGTGGCGGCAGCCCCCGAACCCGCTGGTGGACACCGGCGGCGAGGGAAGCCGTCAAGCTGAAGAAGGAGTCCTATCGGGCCTTTTTGGCCAGTGGGACTCTGGAAGCAGCTGATGGTACCGACAGGCCAAGCGGAACGCGGCCTCGGCGGTTGCTGAGGCAAAAACTCGGGCTTGGGAGGAGTTCGGGGAGGCCATGGAGAACGACTTTCGGACGGCCTCGAGGAGATTCTGGTCCACCATCCGGCGGCTCGGGGGGGGAAGCGGTGCACCGTCAACACCGTGTATGGTGAAGGCGGGGCTCTGCTGACTTCTACTAGGGACGTCGTGAGTCGGTGGGGGGAATACTTCGAGGGCCTCCTCAATCCTACCGATACGCCTTCCGATGAGGAAGCAGAGTTGGGGAGCTCGGACCTGGGGCCTCCCATTTCTGGGGCTGAGGTCGCCGAGGTGGTCAAAAAACTCCTCAGTGGCCCCGGGGGTGGATGAGGTCCGTCCTGAGTTCCTCAAGGCTCTGGATGTTGTGGGGCTGTCTTGGTTGACACGCCTCTGCAGAATCGCGTGGACATCGGGGGCAGTGCCTCTGGACTGGCAGATCGGGGTGGTGGTCCCCCTCTTTAAAAAGGGGCACCGGAGGGTGTGTTCCAACTATAGGGGGATCACACTCCTCAGCCTCCCTGGTAAGGTCTTTTCGGGGGTACTGGAGAGGAGGATCCGCCGGATAGTCGAATCTCGGATTCAGGAGGTGCAGTGTGGTTTTCGTCCTGGCCGTGGAACAGTGGACCAGCTCTATACCCTCGGCAGGATCCTGGAGGGAGCATGGGAGTTCGCCCAACCGGTCTACATGTGTTTTGTGGACTTGGAGAAGGCGTTCGACCGTGTCCCTCGGGGACTCTTGTGGGGGGTGCTCCGGGAGTATGGAGTGCGGGACCTCTTGATATGGGCTGTTCGGTCTCTGTATGACCGGTGTCAGAGTTTGGTCCGCATTGCCGGCAGTAAGTCGGACATGTTTCCTGTGAGGGTTGGACTCCGTCAGGGCTGCCCTTTGTCACCGATTCTGTTCATAATTTTTATGGACAGAATTTCTAGGCGCAGCCAGGGCGTTGAGGGGGTCCGGTTTGGCGACCTCAGAATCGGGTCTCTGCTTTTTGCGGACGATTTGGTTCTGTTGGCCCGTGACCTTCAGCTCTCACTGGAGCGGTTTGCAGCCGAGTGTGAAGCGGCTGGGATGAGAATCAGCACCTCCAAATCTGAGACCATGGTCCTCGGCCGGAAAAGGGTGGAATGCTCTCTCCGGGTCGGGAATGAGATCCTTCCCCAAGTGGAGGAGTTCAAGTATCTCGGGGTCTTGTTCACGAGTGAGGGACGAATGGAGCAGGAGATTGACAGATGGATCGGTGCGGCGTCTGCAGTGATGCGGGCTCTGCACCGGCCCGTCGTGGTGAAGAAGGAGCTGAGCCAGAAGGCCAAGCTCTCGATTTACCGGTCAGTCTATGTTCCTACCCTCACCTATGGTCACGAGCTGTGGGTAGTGACCGAAAGAACGAGATCGCGAACACAAGCGGCCGAAATGAGTTTCCTCCGCAGGGTGTCTGGGCTCTCCCTTAGAGATAGGGTGAGAAGCTCGGTCATCCGGGAGGGGCTCGGAGTAGAACCGCTGCTCCTCCGCATCCAGAGGAGTCAGATGAGGTGGCTCGGGCATCTGGTTAGGATGCCTCCTGGACGCCTCCCCGGTGAGGTGTTCTGGGCCCGTCCCACTGGGAGGAGGCCCCGGGGAAGACCCAGGACACGTTGGAGAGACTATGTCTCTCGGCTGGCCTGGGAACGCCTCGGGGTCCCCCCAGAAGAGCTGGAGGAAGTGGCCGGGGACAGGGACGTCTGGGTCTCTTTGCTCAAGCTGCTGCCCCCGCGACCCGATCCCCGGACCAGCGGAAGATGATGGATGGATGGATGGATGGACATACTACATACTGCATACTACATACAACATACTACATACTACATACTACATACTACATACAACATGCTACATACTACATGCTACATGCTACATATTATATACTACATACTACATACTACATACTTCCATACTACATACTACATACAACATGCTACATACTACATACCAAATGCTACATGCTACATACTACATACTACATGCTACATGCTACATACTACATACTACATACTACATACTCCATTCTACATACTATATACTTCCATACTGCATACTGCATACTGCATACTACATTCTGCACACTACATACTGCATACCACATACTACATACTACATACTACATACTGCATACTACATACTTCCATACTGCATACTACATACTACATTCTGCACACTACATACTGCATACTGCATACTTCCATACTGCATACTGCATACTACATACTTCCATACTGCATTCTGCATACTACATACTACATACTGCATTCTACATTCTGCACACTGCATACTGCATACTACATACTTCCATACTGCATACTACATACTACATACTACATACTGCATTCTACATTCTGCACACTGCATACTGCATACTACATACTGCATACTACATACTACTTAAAACATGCTACATACTGCATACTACATACTACATACTACATACTGCATTCTACATTCTGCACACTGCATACTACATACTACATACAACATGCTACATACTACTTAAAACATGCTACATACTACATACTACATATTATATACTACATACTTCCATACTACATACAACATGCTACATGCTACATACAACATACTACATACAACCTGCTACATAATACATACTACATACTCCATTCTACATACTATATACTCCATACTGCATACTGCATACTGCATACTACATACTGCATACTGCATACTTCCATACTACATACTAAATATTTTATACTAAATACTACATACTACATACTACATACTACACACTACATACTGCATACTACATACTACTGTAAACTGTAAACTTTAGCAACATTTGAAACATTTTCAGGCGAGAAAGTAGTTGTTTACATCCCCAATGTGTTGAAAACCTGACAAAATACCGGCTGTTTACAATTTTGTTCCCACGAATTCAGCGCTATTAAAGCTAGCCGCAGTGAGCAACGCACTTCCGGTTATTTTCACAAAATAAAATACCCGTTGCCTTTTATCATAGGGAAAGCCATTACCATACAATTGGTGCTTTTGTTTTGAAAACAGGAAGTGAACCTATCCTCGTTGTAGCTAGCTTGAAACTGCCGTTTTGACAGGAAATGACGATCGGCGACGTCACGTTACGTTGCATCTTGGGTAGTTTGAGTATGAGTAGTAACCTCATGATGCATACCCAACATTTAGGAGAATCTAGTATGCATCCGGGAACTTCTCGCTTACTCAAACTGGCATACTAACTCAGAAAGTTAGTAGGAGTAGTAGGAGTAGTATGCAGTTTCGAACACAGCCAGAGTTTCCTCACAGATAGCAGAGAAGGTTTGGTCGACATCTGGCCTCGACCCTTTGACTCAAGGTGGATGTGGTTGACACATTTGGGGCTAATCTGGGCTGCCTTTGGCTCCCCCGGACGTTGGATGGGAATCAGAGGCCTCATCAGTGATGATCCTGAACACGTTTTTCCATCAGGGTTCAGTTTCCTCTTGAGTTTCACGTTTAAAACCACTCTTCTCTCCTCTCTCTCGTCCTCTGATATTAATGTCAGCTGTGCACCAATGGGGGTTTATTGTTGCTGTTTAGTCTCACACGAAGTTGTTCCTGTTATTTTTAGAAGAACAGATGATGAAAGGCTGAAATGTAGCTCATTTACAATGACATCAAACCCCCGCCGTGTCCCTTTGATGTCGGGAACACGTCGATTTCATGGAGAAACTGTAGAAACCAGCAGCTCTGCACACAGACCGCAGATTAAAGTAAATTATAATACTCCAGTTAAACACATTTCAGTGTCCTACTGAGTCCAAAGAAGTGTGTAAATAATAAAATACTCTCATTATTTTCCTCTCCGCTTCAGGATGTGAGTCATGATCATGTGGGGAGGTCATCGCTGCACGACGTTGGGTTAAATCTCCATCAGAGGCTCAATTAAACACCATTCATTGAATTATGCTCAGGTCTATGACACCTTTTCAGGTCCTAGGGACATAATGAGCATTTTTTTTCCAGTTTCATTTGATCAAATTGCTTTTTTTAAGATGAATTATTCATTTATTTTTAAGTAAGAAACACTCAGAAACCTTCAGGCGTCGTCAGCAGCGATGGGGAAGTATTAGGATCATCTGAATGAGAATCATCGTGTGTTACACAGTAAAAAATGTTATTTAAAGGAGAAGTTTGGCTTTTTTAAAGCCTTATTTCTGGCATAAAATACGTTAATCTACACACGATAACAGTTTGGTGAAAGTCGGCGTCCTTCGGAAGATATATAGATCACTCGACTGACTTCAGATGGGGACCTTTTCCCAGGTTATCAGCTCTTTTTGGTTCCTTTGCCACCATCTTTTGGTAAAAATCGTATTCTCCCTGAGCAGTCTGCCCCCCTCACCTTTAAAATGGTGGTTACGCCCCTGGTCGCAGCTCTATGCTTCCACATTGGATGTATTCCTCACCTTAACCAAGGAGTCTCTCATGCCTAAACTGCACCAACCTCCGCAGCATTAACCCCAGCACACGGTTTTACCCCGGCTGCCCCTTTGGGAGGCAACTGGATTATTGTGTTTTATTCTTGTCACGTTTATGGGGGTTTCCCATGTTTTTAGTTCTATGTTTTATTGTGTTTTAGGTTGTTTCAAGTCTTGGTTTTTGAGTTCATGTTTGGTTAGGTTTTGCCATTGTTTTCCCCTCAGTTCCCATGTTCAGGTCATTAGTTTCACTCACCTGTATTCATAGCTGCACTCATTCACCAATCACTCCCAGTTCAGTATTTAGTTTCCAGGCTCCCCTTTCAGTTTGTGATTTCTTTCCCCGATTTCACCATTCCCTTCTTGCCACGCCGCGTCTAAGCTAAGCTAAGCTAAACTAAGATAAAATAAGCTAAGCTAAACTAAGTTAAACTAGGATGACCTTAGCTAAGCTAAACTAAGATAAACTAAGCTAAGATAAACTGAGCTAATCTAATCTAATCTAAAATAAATTAAACTAAGCTAAGATAGGATGACCTAAGCTAAGCTAAACTAAACTAAACTGAGCTAATCTAATCTAAACTGAGCTAATCTAATCTAATCTAATCTAATCTAATCTAAACTAAGATAAAATAAGATAAGCTAAGCTAAAATAGGCTAGGCTAAGCTAAGCTAAGTGCATTCGGGTCGTGTCAAGTCTTTTGTTTTGTTTCTTATTCATGTTTTGTCCCACAGTTCAGTTTTCATCATCCGGCTCAGCCGCGCTTTGTTTTGACTTTTGGTTTCTTGTGAATAAACAAAGTTCTGCTTTTACACCTTTGAAGTCCTGCAAACCCCAATTCTGACAATTCTGAGATAGCGGTCATGATCCTTCGAGCTGAAACCGATTCACAGAAGTTTGGACCGGTCAGGTTGTCTCGTGAAAATGTGGAGTGATTCTGAATATTTAACAACAGCGAAACCTTAGCAGCCAAAGTCTCAGGAGTTCTGTTCACCGGGACCAAGAACAGCTTCAAATCCATCTGAACTGTGGCGCTGATCAACCTGTGAAACATCAGCGTGTCCAACAGCTTCTGCAGCTGCTGGTGAGGCTGCTGATCATAAATCTTTTTAAAGGAGGCAGAATTAGTTTGTTGTTATTATAAACTCATTAACACTCCCAGTGTTGCCGTCTCTGGACTTTGTCTGGCGCTGCTAAAATGGCTTTAGCTCAACAATAACAGAACAGAATGAAACGTGCAGCAACCAGAGGTGGGCAGAGCAGCCAAAAACTGTACTCGAGTAAAAGTACCGTTACTTCAGAATAATATGAGTCATGTAAAAGTAAAAAGTAGTCATCCAAATAATTACTTGAGTAAGAGTAAAAAAGTGCTCGGTGAAAAAACTACTCAAGTACTGAGTAACTGTTGAGTAACGTCTGATTTATTATTTAACACAAGCATTCAATCAGACAGACAAAAATACTAAATAATCATCTTTAGGCAAATTAGAGTTCATCCAGTTGATAAAATAAATTAAAATGAATTAATTAATTACAAAATAGCTTAAATTAAAATAATCCAGGTAAATTCAAGAACTTCAATAAAAAATAAAAGAGACTTAGGAAATGTTTAAAACATATGTAACCCATATGTAACCTAAAAAACAAACATTCACCTATCCATGGGGGAAAAAACGAGTTTAGGAAACTTAGCGCTACATGTTTCCTCAAGTTAGATGTTGAGTTTCTGCTGAAATGTGCGTTTGTTTTGGTTGCCACAGAAGACACATAATGTAGCTGCTGTTTCTCACTCTTTGTAAGGTAAACATGCTTTCAGTATGAGGCCTCGTCTGCGTCTTCATTTCCCACCGTTGGTTCTGACATTTTTCATCTGTTTCTTTGTTTGTTTGCTACGACTGCTAATGCTAAAGCTAACCCGTCCCGCCGCTGAGATCGAGTACGGTCACGTGACCAGACCGCACGGCTGCGTCTGATTGGTGGAACACAGTCAGGTGGTAGAGCCTTTGGCGGAAGTCTCTCTCTCTGTCAGAATAAAACATTAAAATGAGGCGTACGCGGGGGGATAAAAATAATGAGGCGTAGAATACCAAAGAGGTAAGAAGAAAAGTAACCAGCTCATTGTAGCCTAATGTAGCGGAGTAAGAGGACAGTTTCTGCTGCACACATCTACTCAAGGAAAAGTAAAAAGTATAGAGATTTAAAACTACTCCGAGAAGTATAATGTTTACCAAAACTTGAAAATTTAAATGTACTCTTGTGCTCTTGACCTGTGATGTTTCAGTGCTGTTATTTATAGACTGTTTCTGATAAACAAGAAGAAGACAGTTTGGTATCATTATTACTGCTGATAATAAAGTTGGTTCATCTTTAAAGTGTGAATGAATGCTGTCTGATTTCCCCAGACATGGAAGAACACTCTGGACCGTTACCCCGACACGCTGCTGGGATCCTCGGAGAAGGAGTTCTTCTACAACGAGGACACGCTGGAGTATTTCTTCGACAGAGACCCCGAGATGTTCCGGCACATTCTGAACTTTTACCGCACGGGGAAGCTCCACTACCCCCGATACGAGTGCATCCAGGCCTTCGACGAGGAGCTGGCCTTCTACGGGATCGTGCCGGAGATCATCGGGGACTGCTGCATGGAGGTACACCTTCTGCTGCTTCCGTGTCGATGTCTGCAGCTCCAATGGGATCGAGTTTTACAAGTTTTAGCTTTTTTCTCTTAGGGCTGGGCGAGTAAACTCGTTATTATCGCGTTAACTCAGTGATTATTTAACGTTGATAAATATTTTATCGTGCATTAATGCAGGTTTTTTGTTTATATATTTATTTATCTTTTGGCTTTTGTGCCTTTAATGGAAAGTTGAGAAAGACAGGAAGCAGGGAGCAGAGAGAGGGGGAACAACATGCAGCACAGGGCCGTCCGATGCGGGACTGGAACCGGGGCCAGCTGCAGCGAGGACTGTAGCCTCTGTACATGGGGCGCCTGCTCAGCCCACTACGCCACGGACCCCCCCGTTTTATTATTTATTTTATTCTGTAAAAGTCTGTTGCTCACAGGCTTTTATTTTGTAAAGTCTGCTGCTCACAGGCTTTTATTTTGTAAAAGTCTGCTGCTGTCTGCTGTGGAACAGGAAAAGAAACTAATCGGCGGATCCACCAAACATGGAGAAGGGTACGGAACTTTTACTCGGCCATTTTCATTTTAAAGTTCTTCCAGATGGCGGAGTCGACAGAACCAAAGTCATCTGGAAACACTGCCATCCATCCATCCATCTCCAGCAGGGAAACCCAGACTCTCCTCCGGGTCTCCTCTGGGTCTCCTCTGGGCCTCCTCTGGGTCTCCTCTGGGTCTCCTCCGGGCCTCCTCCGGGCCTCCTTTTGGTCTCCTCTGGGTCTCCTCTGGGTCTCCTCTGGGCCTCCTCTGGGCCTCCTCTGGGCCTCCTCCGGGTCTCCTCTGGGTCTCCTCCGGGCCTCCTCCGGGCCTCCTTTTGGTCTCCTCTGGGTCTCCTCTGGGTCTCCTCTGGGCCTCCTCTGGGCCTCCTCTGGGCCTCCTCTGGGCCTCCTCCGGGTCTCCTCTGGGTCTCCTCTGGGTCTCCTCCGGGTCTCCTCCGGGTCTCCTCCCAGTTGGATCTGCCTGAAAAACATGCAAAGGGAGGCGACTCGGAGTCACCTTAATTCGATGCCCCAAATCGTCTTCCCTCCTGGGTCCTGTTTCCTCCAGACGTCCCTCCAGATGTTGGCTGAGATCCATATCTGGGTCAAAGGCAGGAGGACTGAGGACGGAGGATGGAGGAGACAAGGAGGCACTAAACAGTGCAACCGGATGTTCATGTGTGATAAAAACTAATTACAGAAGCCCACAGTGATGTATATGAGCTGGTTACACGCTCAGATATGGGCCCACTCACTTGAAAGATTGCTCACCTGGGGCGTGAGCTAAAAAACAGGCTTCTGTTGCGTGTGCACGCTGCACATGCACATCCTGGAAGCGTGTTCCCACACGGCTCATGAACTTTACATGGTAATGAGGCCATAAAAATAAACGTCTCTGTTCCTGGGCTCTGAGGATGTTTGATATAAAACTTTTAAAGTGTGGACAGCAGCACTGAAAGAAGGAAACAGGCTCCTGCCTCAACAACCTGATCCCAGAAAAGACAATAAAAACCGTCACATTCACCACAAATCAACAACCAATGAGATGAGCCCACAGGAACCAACAGGTGGAGATCAGCCGGTTCCACCAGGCGTTCATGGTTTGGGTGGTTTGAACAGCTCTGAACCTCACAGGTTGGAATATCTCCGACAGTCTGAGTGAGAATCTTCCGGCTTCACTTTGCCTCCAGATGGCTTTCTAATGCAGTGTACTTATGAATCCTTCTGACTTTTTATTTCCTCCTAATGCCCGACTGTAATTCAGCCTCTCTGGAGAAGAGCATCATGTGCAGAACCACAGATGGATCTGAGTAGATGAGCAGCCGGCTCTGCATGATTATCCAACTCAAAGTCATTAAGACGGCGGAGACGAGCCCCTGAAACGCTTCTTTATTCCCTCTGATTCTGGCCGGATCTCTGCTTGGAAGTGATGTCTGAAACCAATCATAAATGTTTTCCGCCCACTGCCCGTACCATAAATCTCCCCCTCCCCCCTGCAGAAGCTTTTATATCTCCATGTCCTTGTTTTTAAAGCGACTCCACCATGAGTGATTGTTCATTTCCTCTGATTTGGCACTCGATCATGTTTACAACTGTTGGTTCAGCTGCAGCAGGTTCTGCTTCCTGGAGTTCTTTATCTGTTCAATACGCATCACACGTCCTCCCACTGGGACCGGACCTTTGGTTCCCCAGCCAGCATGTCCATATAGTGCCCATAAGGTTTAAGGGTAAGGGTGGGTTAGGGTAGGGTAGGGTAAGGGTTAGGGGTAAGGGTGGGTTAGGGTAAGGTTAAGGGTTAGGGGTAAGGGTGGGTTAGGGAAGGGTAGGGTAAGGGTTAGGGGTGAGGGTGGGTTAGGGGTGAGGGTGGGTTAGGGTAGGGTAAGGGTAAGGGTGGGTTAGGGTAGGGTAGGGTAAGGGTTAGGGGTAAGGGTGGGTTAGGGGTAAGGGTGGGTTAGGGGTGAGGGTGGGTTAGGGTAGGGTAAGGGTAAGTGTGGGTTAGGGTAGGGTAAGGGTAAGGGTTAGGGGTAAGGGTGGGTTAGGGGTGAGGGTGGGTTAGGGTAGGGTAAGGGTGAGGGTGGGTTAGGGTAGGGTAAGGGTAAGGGTTACAGGTAAGGGTGGGTTAGGGTAAGGGTTAGGGTTAGGGGTAAGGGTTGGGGTAAGGGTAAGGTTAAGGGTAAGGGTGGGTTAGGGTAGGGTAGGGTAAGGGTTAGGGGTAAGGGTGGGTTAGGGTAGGGTAAGGGTTAGGGGTAAGGGTGGGTTAGGGTAGGGTAAGGGTAAGGGTAAGGGTGGGTTAGGGGTAAGGGTGGGTTAGGGTAGGGTAGGGTAAGGGTTAGGGGTAAGGGTGGGTTAGGGTAGGGTAAGGGTAAGGGGTAAGGGTGGGTTAGGGTAGGGTAGGGTAAGGGTTAGGTGTAAGGGTAAGGGTTAGGGGTAAGGGTTAGGGGTAAGGGTGGGTTAGGGTAGGGTAAGGGTAAGGGTTAGGGGCAAGGGTGGGTAAGGGTAGGGTAAGGGTAAGGGTAAGGGTGGGTTAGGGGTAAGGGTGGGTTAGGGTAGGGTAAGGTAAGGGTTAGGGGTAAGGGTAAGGTTAAGGGTAAGGGTGGGTTAGGGTAGGGTAGGGTAAGGGTTAGGGGTAAGGGTGGGTTAGGGTAGGGTAAGGGTAAGGGTAAGGGTAGGGTTACGGTTAGGGTAAGGGGTGGGTTAGGGGTTAGGGTTACCCTAAGCCTTAAGTTATTCCAAAGGCAATACAGATAAACACATCACACAAAGTAAAAGAATGTTCACATTCAAATTGTTCTAAACCTGCTCTTCTTCTTCTTGCTCTCTTTGTGTTCAGGAATATCGAGACCGGAAAAAGGAGAACCAGGAGCGTCTGGCGGAGGACTGCGAGGCCAACGAGGCGACGGACGCCCCCCTGCCTCCGCACAGCACCTCCAGGGAGCGCCTGTGGCGAGCCTTCGAGAACCCCCACACCTCCACCATGGCGCTGGTCTTCTACTACGTGACGGGCTTCTTCATCGCCGTGTCGGTCATCGCCAACGTGGTGGAGACGGTGCCCTGCCGGCCCCCGAAGGGCAGCGTGCGGGACCTGCCGTGCGGGGAGAAGTACCAGCTGGCCTTCTTCTGCATGGACACGGCCTGCGTGCTCATCTTCACCTTCGAGTACCTGATGCGGCTGTTCGCCGCGCCCAGCCGCTGTCGCTTCGTGCGCTCCGTCATGTCCGTCATCGACGTGGTGGCCATCATGCCCTACTACATCGGGCTGGTGATGCCGGAGAACGAGGACGTGAGCGGCGCCTTTGTGACGCTGCGCGTGTTCCGGGTGTTCCGGATCTTTAAGTTCTCGCGGCACTCGGCCGGCCTGCGGATCCTCGGCTACACGCTGAAGAGCTGCGCCTCCGAGCTGGGCTTCCTGCTCTTCTCCCTCACCATGGCCATCATCATCTTCGCCACCGTCATGTTCTACGCCGAGAAGGGCACCAAGGGCTCCTCCTTCACCTCCATCCCGGCCTCCTTCTGGTACACCATCGTCACCATGACGACGCTGGGGTGAGTTGCCGTCGGTAACGGTGCCGTCCCCCTCATTGTTCCCCACCGTGAAGAGAGACGAAGTGTTTCCGCCCACTCGTTGCTTCTGGAGTGCGGTGGTGTGTCTTCGCCCTGCTGCCGCCCACGCTCGGCTCTGCTGCTGGCGTGTGCACGTGAGCGTGCACGTGTGTGTGTGTGCGTTCGGCTCTGATCTATTATCTGCTGTTCAAAGAGCCGCTGGAAGCATCAGAAATAGAGCGTGAGTCAGAGATCTGCCATAAGCTGCGAGCGTCCTGCCTTCACACGTGCACGCTCACACGTGCACACGCACTCTGTATGAATGGAGTGTGGGTTCAGAAGGTGTGAAGGCGTGTCATTGTCACGCGTTGGGTTCAGAGATGGTTCCATCGTTTCCTGGGCCTCATTCGGCTCCTTCAGGGCTCAGGATGTTTCAGGATGTTTCAGGGAGTTCTTATCGGGTTTCAGGGAGTTTCAGGGAGTTCTTATCGGGTTTCAGGATGTTTCAGGGAGTTCTTATCGGGTTTCAGGGAGTTTCAGGGCGTTCTTATCGGGTTTCAGGGAGTTTCAGGGAGTTCTTATCGGGTTTCAGGGAGTTTCAGGGAGTTCTTATCGGGTTTCAGGGAGTTTCAGGGAGTTCTTATCGGGTTTCAGGGAGTTTCAGGGAGTTCTTATCGGGTTTCAGGGAGTTTCAGGGCGTTCTTATCGGGTTTCAGGGAGTTTCAGGGCGTTCTTATCGGGTTTCAGGGAGTTTCAGGGAGTTCTCATCGGGTTTCAGGGAGTTTCAGGATGTTTCAGGGAGTTCTTATCGGGTTTCAGGGAGTTTCAGGGAGTTCTTATCGGGTTTCAGGGAGTTTCAGGGAGTTCTTATCGGGTTTCAGGGAGTTTCAGGGAGTTCTTATCGGGTTTCAGGGAGTTTCAGGGCGTTCTTATCGGGTTTCAGGGAGTTTCAGGGAGTTCTTATCGGGTTTCAGGGAGTTTCAGGGAGTTCTTATCGGATTTCAGGGAGTTTCAGGGAGTTCTTATCGGGTTTCAGGGAGTTTCAGGGCGTTCTTATCGGGTTTCAGGATGTTTCAGGGAGTTCTTATCGGGTTTCAGGGAGTTTCAGGGAGTTCTTATCGGGTTTCAGGATGTTTCAGGGAGTTCTTATCGGGTTTCAGGGAGTTTCAGGGCGTTCTTATCGGGTTTCAGGATGTTTCAGGGAGTTCTTATCGGGTTTCAGGATGTTTCAGGGAGTTCTTATCGGGTTTCAAGGAGTTTCAGGGAGTTCTTATCGGATTTCAGGGAGTTTCAGGGAGTTCTTATCGGGTTTCAGGGAGTTTCAGGGCGTTCTTATCGGGTTTCAGGGAGTTTCAGGGAGTTCTTATCGGGTTTCAGGGTGTTTCAGGGAGTTCTTATCGGGTTTCAGGGAGTTTCAGGGAGTTCTTATCGGGTTTCAGGGAGTCAGGGAGTTCTTATCGGGTTTCAGGGAGTTTCAGGGCGTTCTTATCGGGTTTCAGGGAGTTTCAGGGAGTTCTTATCGGGTTTCAGGGAGTTTCAGGGAGTTCTCATCGGGTTTCAGGGAGTTTCAGGGAGTTCTTATCGGGTTTCAGGGAGTTTCAGGGAGTTCTTATCGGGTTTCAGGGAGTTTCAGGGCGTTCTTATCGGGTTTCAGGGAGTTTCAGGGAGTTCTTATCGGGTTTCAGGGAGTTTCAGGGAGTTCTTATCGGGTTTCAGGTCTCACACATGAGCATTGTTCCCACTTCAGGCAGTAAATATGAAGCAGATGTATGTTCCTTTACAACATTTTAAAGCAGACGCTCGTATGGATGTGTGATTTTAACTGTTTGTATTCCCTGAAGCTCCTCAGTGAGTTAGTAAAAGTAAAAAGGTTAGAAAGTCTCCCTGAAGCTCCCACAGTGGTTTTTTGTCCATTATTGTGTCAGTTCCTCCAACAGATGAGTTTCCTCGACACTCTTTATCTCGGAGGCTCAGCTCTGTGGCTTGGTGCCAGTTTTCTTTCCGAGCTGAAATAAAACTGAACAGTTCATTTCGCCAGCTTAAAACAAATCGCTGTGTTGGGGAAGATGGTTTATTGAGACTTTTCAAACGCTGTGTGTCGATCAGTGATTGGTCAGAGAACATCAGACCTCCTGGCTGATGGACTCCGTTAGCTTTCAGCAGGGAGACGCTGCAGGCAGTAAAACACAACCCGAGCCTTTATCTCACTATGATTACAACAACAAACTACAAATACAACATGAAGAGTCATGCACATGCATGCCAGCTTCAGCTCAGCCCAGTATTAAGGTAAATGTGGTCTGAATTGAAAATGTATTGGCTGTGTTGTTTCTTTTTCTGTGGGATGTTTTATATGTAGAAATGCGTATTTGCAAAAGGGGACTTTAGTATGTTGTGGTAAAAGTGGCTCTTCCCTTGATTTTGCTGCCAATGTGGAATAAATAGTGAGTATCAGTGAGATAATTTAAGTGTAAAGAAAGGCAGAGTTGAGTCTCAGCCTGAGATCTCCTCAGTTTGTCAGAAAGCTGTGAAACCTTTCTGTGGAAGCCTCAGCTCCACACATTCATGTTCAGCAAACACATTTCTGTTTGATGCTTTTGTCCCTTTGTGGCGGCAGGATGTGGGAAGTGGACTCAGTGCTCAGGCAGGGAAACGTAGAGGAACTGAAACTCAGGCTGAGTCTGTGCAGCAGCAGAGGGATGTTAGCTGTACGTGCAGCTCTGGGTGAGGACTGGAGCTGCATGAAAGCATCATTTCCCTCTCAGTAACTCCATCCTGCAGAGAGGTTCTGATCCGGAGCTCTGAGCAGATGTTCACTTTACACTTTAAAGTTGTTTTAAAGCAAATTAAAAAACTCGGAGAAGCTGAACATGATGTAGCAGACGGAGACGAGCCGATGATTCAGCTCCACAGGCAGAAATATCCGAGTTGTTTTCAGGGCCTCAGACCCACTTTAGATCACAAACTATTATTAAAATCATGTCATTATAACCTCACATTTCATATGACTTAACCAATTAAGATATTTTCAATGGCAAAATATGCAGGCTTATTTCATATTACTTTTATTCTCTTTCATCTGTGGGCTTTGTGTGTTTACTGTCTTACTTTTAATGATACAAATATAACGGGTCACTACTGTCGTTTGGGCAGAAAGTTGTTATATTGGAGCTAATATTATCACTGCTGGCTCTGCTTCTGACACTAAATCTCATTTTAAAAATGGTCATAATTCTCAGCACAAACCTCCTTTTTTACAAAGCCTTCTGATCAATTCAGCTCATTTTCATTAATGTTTTTCTGAATCATCGAGCCTCTCAGGGCCCTTTTCATAGAGCATCTACACCATACTTTTCATTATATTCATTCTAATAATCCTTCCTGCCCACTCTGGAGCTGTGGGCTCATGGCTGCTGCTTCTGACTCTGAGGGGCTACAAGACAAAGTTTCCCAGCTATGTGGCGTCGCTTCATAATATTATTTAAATTATACAACCTTACGTTATATAAGCCACAACGTCACGCAGTTCATTGAGTTGATAATTATTTAACTTGAACGCTGGTTTGCAGGCAGAGTTCAACATATCACCCGTTCCATCGTCCTCATTGGACGTTACAAACCGTGAGCTCGATTTAGTGAAAAAGTTTCCAGTATTTGCATATTGAGCTGCGTCTGTTTCCAGAGCTTTCCTCTTTTTAATTCTGGCCTTCTCCGTGCCACCCCGACTCTTTCTGCTTTCCATCTTTCAAACGTCACCGACCGAGTGCGCTGACGTGTTCTGTCAGGATGCGTCTGCAAACAAATAAAGAATAAAACCAGAGCTGCCAGTGGAGGCGGCCCAGAGACAGCAGGACGAAAACAACCCACTGACATGACTGAACACCGGCCCTCCCAAAAAAAGAAAGAAGAGAACACCGGCCCTCACCGGCCCAACATCACACCGGCCCGCCGGGAATTATCCCGGTCCTCCCGATTAGCCACTAGCCATTAGCCTGGTTGTTTTTCAAAAATGTGCCTAAATATCCAACTTTTCAGCTCATTCTGGAGCTTCATGCCAATATTCTTATTATTATTCCGAGGACTGTCAGGTTTGGGGCAGGCAGGACACGGTTAAACAAAAGGCGCGGCTGAGCCGGATGACAAAAACTTAAACTGTGGAACAAAAAACATGACGAAGGAAAAACAAAAGACTGGACACGATACATGAAAAAAACACTTAACTTTGAATTCAAGGCTTCGTGGCATGAAGGCGCAAAAATCAGGAAAGGATAGCCCAAAGAGACAGGGGAACCTGGAAACTAAACAGGGAACTGGGAGTGGCTGGTGACAGTGTGCAGCTGGGGACAATGAACAGGTGATGTGAGTGACAACTAATGAACTGAGTGAGGGGAAAAACAATGGCAAAACCCAACTAAACATGAAGTCAAAAACCAAGACATGAAACAACCTAAAACATGATAAAACTGCAAACTAAAAACATGGGAAAACCCCCATGGACGTGACAAGGAAAGGTTTGATTTCAGGCTGAGCCAGGCGACCTGCCCAGGACGGCACTAACCGTGCACTAACCGTGCACTAACCGTGCACGTACACTCACTCCAGGCTTGTCCAGTGATTTCTAACTCTTACTAACTCAGAAAGTATAAAATGCAGGAATGAATAAACATGAATAAATAGCATAAATCTGCAGAACATTTAGATGTTTGAATGGTTCAAACAGCATAAACTCCACAGAAGGCTTTCAAAAAGATGGAGGGAAGCAGCTTGTTCAGGCCCGTGTGTGTCGACCAATCACAGACGAGGAGCAGAAAAACAACATGGACGCTTGTTTTAGCTCAGCTGGGAGCTGCAGAATGAGCACGTGCACGTGTGCAGGACGGCGTGCACGTGTGCAGGACAGCGTGCACGTGTGCAGGACAGCGTGCACGTGTGCAGAGTGGAACCCAGAAAGCTCCTCTTCCACACAGCTGCACAGCTGGTGATGAGGCTGGATGGTCCACTTCGCTGTGGTGTCAAACACGTTTATTTTCCCACTTATTTAGCTGTTTATGGTCCGTTCAACAGAAAATCCTTCAGACAAAAAGCAAACTTCTTTCCTTTAATCGTCCTCCGAGGCTGCTGAGTTGGAAGAAATGAGAGTAAATACATTCGTCCCGCTGAATCTTCACGGTTAGTTTCTGTTATTCTGGCTGTAAATATAAGTGATATAAGTCATCGTTATGTACGGAAGCCCGGAGCGGACGTGGTGCGTGTAAACTTTATTCTGATGGTTTTCAGTTTGATGCTCCTAACATCTGGAACAGTCTTCAGGAAGATGTGAGACAGGCCTCAACTCTGACAATGTTTAAATCCAGGCTGAAAACAGTTCTGTGTAGCTGTGCATATGACACCTGAAAGTGTTTTATCTGCACTCTTCACTTTTAGATTAATGATTATTTTTAATGTTTTTTTTTTTTTTTTTTTAATGATTTTATTGCCTTCTTGTGATTTTATGTAGCTGTAAAGCACTTTGAATTACCGTGTGTATGAATTGTGCTCTATAAATAAAATTGCCTTGCCTTCCTCGAGATAACGAGTTAATTTACCGATGGTTTTCGAGGCCACTTTTTCTCCCCAGTCCGCCCCTGTTTATACGTGTTTATGTGTTTATATGTGTATTTCTGGCTAAGGTTTTTACCCATTTTTACCCCCTTTCATTGGAAACTGAATAAAGTCGCCTATGAATCAGACATGGAATGTGGAGCGTTTGTGTAAATCCCGCTGGTGTGACGAGCATTTCGTTTTCTGGAGATAACGAGTTATTTATCTCGTTATCTCCAGAAAACGATAACGGCACCTCTCGTGCATCATTGGGTAACCATGGAGACGGCCTGGTCCCCTCAGCTGGTCACTGAGGCGTAAACGCCTGCTGAGCTGCAGTCGAGCCGGCCGTCTCCTTAAAGGACGCCGGCTGGTATGAAAGTTATCTCCACGAGACATAATGATGGTTTTCTCGAGATAACGAGAAATAATTATAATTATTATAATTACGACATAATTATCTCGTTATCTGGAGAAAACCATAAAAAAAAAGTGTATACGCACCCCGTCCGCTCCGGGCTTCCGTAGCTATGACTGTGTGTGCTTCTTGTCTTTTATCTGACACGTACATGTTGTTTGGTGCAGTTTATTTTCTGTTTGTTAATAACTCGTTAATCTTCAGCATCGATAAATGATTTTTAGATGATTATCATCTGTTAAACTTTTGGGGTTTTTTTCCTTCAAAGGAAAAGTCCTGTTTGGATTTCCATGAACATGTTTAAATCACTGAGCTTCTTCAGAGATTCATGTGTAAGAACTGAAGATGCTCAGGTTTGGATGTTTAAAAGCAGCTGTTTCCAGATGTTTCAGCTCCTCGTGACCCCTGCGGAGCTTCTTAAGCCCCGCCCCCTCCTCCCTTATCCCTGGTGGCGGTCCGATCAGCTCATTTCTTCCTCTTTTTTCACTCTGTTATCGCTCTTTTCCATCGTGCTGCTCTTATTGCTCTTATTGCTCTGCTCCGTGTTTTATCACTGCACAAATAAACCGCCGCTGCATTTCCAGAAGCAATAAGTATGGGCTGTTTGTGTCTGGACTGGAGAGAATCATTGCAAACTTTTAAATGAAACAAGCAATTGTTCCCCTCACAGGTCACTAACTAAAAACTAATCATCCAAATAATTACTTGAGTAAGAGTAAAAAAGGTGAAAAAACTACTCAAATACTGAGTAACTGTTGAGTACCGTCTGATTTATTTGTTAACACAAGCATTCAATCAGACAGACAGAAATACTAAATAATCTTCTTTAGGCAAATTAGAGTTCATCCAATTGGTAAAATAAATTAAAATTAATTAATTAATTACAAAATAGCTTAAATTAAAATAATCCAGGTAAATTCAAGAACTTTAATAAAAAATAAAAGAGACTTAGGAAATGTTTAAAACATATGGAACCTAAAAAACAAACAGCGCCCCCAATGATGCTTAAAAATGGTCCCCGCATTGGGGTTAGTTTGGCGTGGGATGACGAAATTCGGTACACTCATTCATCATGCCCAGACGCACAAAAAAGTCTCTTGCCGCCATGGTCCCACATCCACAGGAAGGCGGCCATTTTGGATGGAAAGTGAGTTTTCGTGCCATTTATGCCCGATTCCACGCCTTGCTTAAGATCGAACTCGTCCCACAGATTTAATGCTACAGACTTCAAACTTGGCCAGGTTACTCTTAAGACATGGGGGGGGGGATTCATGGAGAAACTTTTTCAAAACTTAAAGGGCGTGGCCGTGGCGACGCCTCAAAGTTTGATGACTCGCCATCACTCGCCACAAAAAATGAAGTCGCTTATAACTCCCACATACATTATCCAATCTGTCCCAAACTTCATACGGTGAATGCTGGACCCAGCCTGAACGCGCACATATTATCATAACGACATCCACCTACAGCGCCACCTGCTGGGGGTTGGAAACGTCATTTTTTCCCACACCTCGCATTTGAACAAACTCCTCCTGCAGATTTAATGCAACAACCTTCAAACTTGGGCAGGTTACTCTTAAGCTAGGGCGGAAAAAAATCATGGAAAAACTTTTCCAAACTCTGAACGGTGTGGGTGTGGCCAGGGGGTGAAAATCATGTGATGGCGTTTTTGATTTGAAAGCCTTATCATCATCACAAAGTCTTGAAACTTGGCAAACACGTCCACCCTAATGACCTCGTATGTATGTAAAGGGTATTGTGTGTGGGCGGAGCAAAATGGCTCAGTGGGGCCCCCTAGAAATTTTCAAAAACCCCTCCGCATTGGGGTTATTATGTGCTCGTACGTACGCAGAGGGTATCGTGCGTGTGGGCAGAGCTGCGCGACTACGGCGTCCAGCGCATGCCCAACGTGCGCACATCCCAACGTGCTGCTTGCTGCTTTCTAGTTTAGGATGGCTTTTAATACCCAGTGGTATGATGACACTTTTATCTTATTTTATCTTATTTGATTTTGTTGTATTTATTATTGTTTTTATTTGGTTTTACTTATTCTTCTCTTTATTTATTACTTAAATTTATAAAAGCACTTAGGTACATCGTAAGGATTGTTTGTAAAGGGCTGTATAAATAAAGTACATTTACATTTACATGTGGTTGTTGTCAGATTATATGCTCATTGATTAAAGGTTGATTTGAACCGTCTCTTAACCCATTGACGCCGGATGTTGCGTAGCGCAACATTGTTCATTTATCATTATTTTCAAGACGCATGCAGCATGTAATGCACAATAATTGGTTCAAATACACATGAGGTGGGTGTTTTCGATTAGCCTGTTCTGCAATAGTGCGTTTGTAGCTAATTTGACAGCTCGGCTACAATGGCTGCGGTTAACGAGACATACTGTGACAGCGATGGAAGTGATGTGGAGTTGGAAGGGAATGATCAACAGAATTTATTAGAGGAAGAGAGGCAGTCCGCTGGATTTCGCACCCGACGTCAACAAAAGTTTACTCGTACACCGGGGCTGAAGGTGCCAATATCTGAAGATGCAAGTCCTTTAGTGTTCTCGCATATTTTCACTGATGAAGTTTGGGATATGTTGGTGAAACAGACAAACTTATATGCGGATCAGGCGCGCGGCCACACACCATCCAACTCGAAGTGGAGCCCCGTGTCAAAGCAGGAGATGAAATCTTTCATCGGTCTCTGCCTAACTTTTGGAATAATCAAACTACCAACTCGCCGGGATTACTGGAGGCAGAGCAAGTGGCTGTATCAGACAAATGTCGCCCGAGTGATGGCACGAGATCGTTTCGACATGATGTAATTATTTATTCTTGCGCTGCATTCTGACGACTTCTCATTCTTATTTGAGTGGCGTTGGCCTTATGTCAAAAAAGAGAGAGCCCGGTGCGAATTACTGCAGTATAACTATGATGTTTTAGAAGTCGTGTCACTGAAGTATACAGTATAACTGCACAATGCAAGATATATAGCAGGGTTTTTTATCATTCATTATTATTGCTGATATTATGATTATGATTTAGTTATAGTATAGTAACAGTAGTATAATAAATAGCAGCATTGGGTATTATCCTGAATCATAAAGCAAAACTACATGAACCAAATGTCCAACATTGATAAAAAAAAAAGTAAGACAATCCAGCCAGCGAAAAAAAATTGAATTTTTCTTAGGTGTTTTCAATGAATTGTTTTTAGTTCAAAAAACCCTCAGGCATTGGGGACCTTTTCTAAAAACTGGCTTAGGCATTGAGCAGCCTGTTTTGCAGGTGCTTTAGGCGCCAATGGGTTAACTTCCACGCCACACATGGCTGTGTCCCCTAACCCTCGGGAGGTGAATCTGACGTAACGCATTAGCTTTTATAGCAGAGCGGCTTTGTTCTTTGGCTGCTGCAGAGCACTTTAACTTCCACATTATTTATATGAACAAGATGGGAAGCAGCCATTTCCTCTAAAGGAGCCGGATGTATATGAGAGGCCTTATAAACCAGCCGAGATGGAATTATAGGCCATCAGCGCACGCTGGGAAAGTTTTAATAGACGGACAGAAATCAGAGATTCAAATGAAACGCCGTCACACATTCAGAGGGCAGCTACCTCTGATACTTCCTGTCTGGAGAATCCTGCTGCTAACTAAAGGAAGCAGCACGAAACGGCCCCTCCAGGCCCCTCCAGGCCCCGCGGGGGCCCCTGGTCTGTGGCTACAGGTCAGTCAGATCAACACAAAGTTAGATTCTTAAAGGTCCCAGACGTGCCAGTCTGTGAGTAACTTTGGCTTCTTCAAATAATTTGACATGTGCACATCCTAAACTGCACAAACATTAATATTTCATACTGCATACTACATACTTCCATACTACATACTACATACTACATACTACATACTTCCATACTACATACTGCATACTACATACTGCATACTGCATACTGCATACTTCATACTGCATACTACATACTTCCATACTACAATACTACATACTACATACTGCATACTGCATACTACATACTTCCATATTACATATTACATATTACATATTACATACTATATACTACATACTACATACTACATACTGCATACTGCATACTACATACTTCCATATTACATATTACATACTACAAACTACATACTACATACTTCCATACTGCATACTGCATACTACGTACTTCCATATTACATATTACATATTACATCCTACATACTACATACTACATACTGCATACTACATACTTCCATATTACATATTACATACTACATACTTCCAAACTGCATACTGCATACTACATACTTCCATATTACATATTACATATTACATACTACATACTACATACTTCCATACTATATACTACATACTACATATTACATACTACATACTTCCATACTATATACTACATACTACATACTACATACTTCCATACTACATACTAGATACTACATACTTCCATACTACATACTACATACTACATACTACATACTTCCATACTGCATACTGCATACTACATACTTCCATACTACAATACTACATACTACATACTGCATACTGCATACTACATACTACATACTACATACTACATACTTCCATACTACATACTACATACTACATACTTCCATACTACAATACTACATACTGCATACTGCATACTACATACTACATACTGCATACTGCATACTGCATACTGCATACTACATACTGCAGACTGCAGACTGCATACTGCATACTTCCATACTACATACTACATACTTCCATACTACATACTGCATACTGCATACTAAATACTACATACTGCATACTGCATACTAAATACTACAATACTACATACTACATACTGCATACTACATACTACATACTACATACTACATACTGCATACTACATACTACATACTACATACTTCCATACTACATACTACATACTTCCATACTACATACTGCATACTGCATACTAAATACTACATACTGCATACTACATACTTCCATACTACAATACTACATACTACATACTGCATACTGCATACTGCATACTACATACTACATACTACATACTTCCATACTACATACTACATACTACATACTTCCATACTACAATACTACATACTGCATACTACATACTACATACTACATACTGCATACTGCATACTGCAGACTGCATACTACATACTTCCATACTACATACTACATACTACATACTACAGACTGCATACTGCATACTTCCATACTACAATACTACATACTACATACTGCATACTGCATACTACATACTACATACTACATACTTCCATACTACAATACTACATACTGCATACTGCATACTGCATACTACATACTACATACTACCATACTACATACTACATACTACAGACTGCATACTGCATACTTCCATACTACAATACTACATACTACATACTGCATACTACATACTACATACTACATACTTCCATACTACATACTACATACTACATACTTCCATACTACAATACTACATACTGCATACTGCATACTGCATACTACATACTACATACTACATACATCCATACTACATACTGCATACTGCATACTTCATACTGCATACTACATACTACATACTACATACTTCCATACTACATACTGCATACTGCTTACTGCATACTGCATACTGCATACTTCATACTGCATACTGCATACTGCATACTACATACTACATACTTCCATACCACATACCGCATACCGCAGACATCATACTGCATACTGCATACTACATACTACATACTGCATACTACATACTACATACTACATACTACATACTTCCATACTACATACTACATACTACATACTACATACTGCATACTGCTTACTGCATACGGCATACTACATACTACATACTACATACTGCACACTTCATACTGCATACTGCATACTACATACTACATACTACATACTACATACTTCCATACTACATACTACATACTACATACTGCATACTTCATACTGCATACTGCATACTACATACTACATACTACATACTTCCATACTACATACTACATACTACATACTGCATACTGCTTACTGCATACGGCATACTACATACTACATACTACAGACTGCATACTGCATACTGCATACTACATACTACATACTGCATACTGCTTACTGCATACGGCATACTACATACTACATACTACAGACTGCATACTGCATACTGCATACTGCATACTACATACTACATACTACATACTGCATACTGCATACTGCTTACTGCATACGGCATACTACATACTACATACTACAGACTGCATACTGCATACTGCATACTACATACTACATACTACATACTACAGACTGCATACTGCATACTGCATACTGCATACTACATACTACATACTACAGACTGCATACTGCATACTGCATACTACATACTACATACTACATACTGCATACTGCTTACTGCATACGGCATACTACATACTACATACTACAGACTGCATACTGCATACTGCATACTACATACTACATACTACATACTACAGACTGCATACTGCATACTGCATACTACATACTACATACTACATACTACAGACTGCATACTGCATACTGCATACTACATACTACATACTACATACTGCATACTGCTTACTGCATACGGCATACTACATACTACATACTACAGACTGCATACTGCATACTGCATACTACATACTACATACTACATACTACAGACTGCATACTGCATACTGCATACTACATACTATATACTACATACTACATACTACATACTACAGACTGCATACTGCATACTGCTTACTAGTGTTGTGACGTTCGCGAACGAACCGGTTCTTTTGAACGGCTCTTTGATATGAATGAAGGGAGCCGAGTCGCGGCAGCGCGGGAGCCGTTCTATTTCTCGTTCTTTTTTTGCTATTTTTTTTTTTTTACTCATGCGTGTTTCACACAGCTCCCAGGGGACATCTAGTTGCGGATTCCCCCCACATAGGACAACTACGAGCAGGGGGGGGGGCGCAGGCAGCTTGCACGTGCCCTTCACATGAGCAGTGAGTGTCTGAGTGAGCACTGACACTTCTGTCGGCGTGGCGCCGCTGACACGCGCACACATAGAACGTGAGGGAAAAGTAATAAAGGAATCTAGTCAGACAGTCAGTCACTCATTGCTGCAGAAAGGGAAGCAGCCAAATTTGTTTCGAAATGAGCCAGAGAAAGAGGAGCAATATTGGGACCACTTTTCAGCTGAGGGGGATACCAAAGCTAAATGTAACTTATGCATCTTATGTATGATTTCTGCCGCATTCCCAAATGTGTGCACAACTTTGCGTTTGTGGAGTAACTAGAGACGGTCAAATTAGGACTAAGAAAATCTTTTGAGTAACCATGGGTACGAGCGGACATGGCGGAAATTGATTATAAGCATAAAATACATATAAAAATAAATAAATAAAAGAGCCACAGGAGCCAGTTTTTTGAACGGCTCTTTGAAAGGAACGAGCCATAAAGAGCCGGATCCCCCAAAAGAGGTGCAACCTAACGGTTGCTAACGGCTGCTAACAACTGCTAACGGTTGCTAACGGTGGCTAACGGCGGCTAACGGTGGCTAACGGCGGCTAACGGCAGCTAATAATCTGATCCTTTCAGTGCCATGTGACCCCACTGAGTGGAACAAAGACACACTCACAGCTGGTTAGCCTAACATGCTCGTCTGTGGACAGTTAACCGAAGAAAACCAAACTGGAAGCAGCTCTCTGCTTCTGTAGATCTGTCCTCGTGTCATTACTCGTCCAAACTTCATCCAGGAAACTTCCAGCTGATTGATTTGATAGACTGATAGTTATTTCCTGTGTTTTGATGGGTGGAATTTTAATGATATTATGCTGCCTGAGCAACATAAAGATAAAGATTTCTACTGTATCTGCAGAGTTGGGTCGTGAATCTCCCTCAACGAGGGAGCTCGTCTCAGTTTGGGGGCATGTTGGGACACCTGTGGGGTAATTAGTCCAGTTGGTCCTCACTGAGGGAAGAATCCAAAGGTTTGCACTTCACAGTTCAGGATAGAATAGAAATAGAATAGAATAGAAAAATACTTTATTCATCCCCCAATGGGGGAAATTCAAATTAGTCAAGTAGCTCAAAATTTTTTAAAATATTTACAATGATTGTATTAACAACAACAATAATAATACCAATTCTAGTTAAAAATACTACTACAAACTAATAATAATGAAAAATGACTAAATAAACAAATAAACAAATAAATAGATAAATAAATAAATAGATAAATAAATGAATGAATGAATAAATGAATAAATAAATAAATAAATAAATAAATAAATAAATAAATACATACATGATAGAATGAGTAGGTGAATGCAGGTGACCATGAACACGTCTTGGCTCACATGATCGGGTTCTGATCCTCGTCCATCCTTGCCTGGACTGTGATGGAGTGAACATTCCCCCACAGATCCATAAGGGCAGAGAAGCTTCTGAGGGTCACAGTGTGAAGCTGATCAATAACCTGCGATCGATAAGGTCTCAGCAGCAGCTCCGTAATGAGTCTCAGGTTTCAGTGGTGGGCAGCAGATCAGAGAAGATGTTCAGCTTTCTACCGACTCCGGCTTACTTTGTATGAATAAAGTCAGAAAAACAACCACCAACATAAACAATTCAAGATGGTTTTAACTACAAAAACTGATAAATTCATGATTATTCAGTGTAAACAAATGTCTGTTCCACTAATAATGAACCCTACAGACGCTTTTCTTACAGTTTCATGGTACTTTAGTAAATGTTTGTTGTGTTTCTGCACGTCGATTACAAACTAAATACAAGTGCTGGGCAACGATTAAAATGTTTAATCTAATTAATCACATGATTTCCCTGATTAATCACGATTAATCTCATTTGTACGCAGAATCCAAAAATGAATCCAAAAGTAGTGTATAGCTTTTAGCATTTAGCTTTATTTTAAATGTGCTGCCATATGAATGAAAGTGCCATAACATTTGTTGTGCAAACACACTTTTAACATCAGCATCTTTCTGTAGTTTTTATGTAGAAGCCTCGCTCCACTGTCTGTTTCCTTGAATGACTTGCCGCTATCAGTTGTGTGTTTTGCCTTTAAGTGATATTTTAGACTGGAACTACTACGCTGAGAAGACAATTCAACTTGGCTGTGAATGCAGGAGTTTTTTTTAAAATTTATTTTGAAATACATGCTTTTATGTTGAAACAAGTAAAACAGGAAGTAGCGCCGTTTAGCTCCGTTAGCTCCGTTAGCTTCACACCTGTAGCGGTGATGTTACCTGCTAGTTTATCTTTATTTTATTATTCCATGCTTCGTGGTGTTTGCTGTAACTGTGTGAATGTGATGCATTCAACAGACTTTTACAATAATAAAACCTGCGTTAATACGCGATAAAATATTTATTTATTTTATTTATTTATTATTGTTTATTATTGTTATTTATTTATAGCTGCTAAAACTGACATACACTTGTGCTGTATTGCTGCTGCTGAACATTTCAGTAAGTTTGTGGCATTTGGCGGCTTCACCATCTATATGTCGCTATTTTTTAATATAAAATG
The DNA here is from genome assembly GCF_027942865.1 of Odontesthes bonariensis. NCBI lineage: Eukaryota > Metazoa > Chordata > Actinopteri > Atheriniformes > Atherinopsidae > Odontesthes > Odontesthes bonariensis. The sequence goes on from NC_134515.1 coordinate 1,827,668, forward strand.
TTTTTTATATTAATAAAATGTTTTTTGTTTCCTCGCCTTCTCAGTCCCACCCTTTTCTTTATGTTTTTTTTACCAGTGTTATCCATATTTCATTTGTTTGGTTTACTACAAAGTTCTTCTTCTTCTTCTGCTCCTTAATTGGCGGGCACAGGCGGATGTTATACAACTTAAAGGTGCATTACTGCCACCTGCTGGATTCTAGTGTGAAACAGTAGATTAGCGGTGGAAAAAACAGGCGAGTGGCCGCAGTACTTGCAGGAACTAGAGAATCTATAGGAGTTCACATTAATTTCAGCACACAGAAGGTGAGCTTTTCTCTTGTTATCAGCTCCTTTTGATTGATTGGTTTGGTTCCATTATTCGGTAGAACTCGTTTTACTCCTGAACAACCTGCCCCCCTCACCCTTAAAATGGCGGTTACGCCCCTGCTTACACCGTGAGGAGGAGAATCAGTCAAACAACAGCCGAAAGCTGAAAAACTGATTCAGCTAAATGCAGGATGAGCCTTATTGGGTTATCTGCTCCACGAGCTCAAATATTTCCACCTCAGTGACAGAGGTAAATATTTATTTTAGTCTGAGACTAAGCACATTGAGTTGCATGTGGTATGAAATGCGCTATATAAATAAAGATTGATTGATTGATTGAGATCGGATAAATAACCGGGTCTGAAACACTTTCCCTGTGTGTTACGTAACTTACGATACGAGTCGTTCCATCCAGGTTGGGACATTTACAACAGCTCAGATGTGATGATAATCCCAGAATGCTGATTTAGACTTTAGTGGGAAATGTTCATGAACATTTGAATGTTTCTGCAGATGTTATTACCAGAGAACTTCGTCTGTGGAAGTAAAGATTATATCCGTTTCTCTCATCCAGCACTTTAACAGCCGTTTATTTACCCAGATGAAGCAGGAAGTGGTGAAAACAGAGGTGTTCCTGAACCGTTTGAGGGTTTTGGGCCTCGCTGTCTCTGCTGACCTTTGTGTGTGATGCTCATAACCTTTATTCATGCAGGCCAGTAAATAAACATGTTAACGCCTGAATTTATATAGCTGTATATAAAAAAACGTTTTGTGTGTGTTTTAGCCTTTAAGTAGATGGTAAATAATGCTGAGATTATTCATTTCACTTTTGCACAAAAAATAAATAGAATTTTTAGTATGTTGCTTATTTGCGACAACAGGCATCCTGGTCAATTTGGAGTCAACGGTTACTCCGGCTACGGTTTGTAGCATATATGCGACAATAGGCGTTAAGGGGTTAAATAAAATGTTTTCTGTACCTGCTTCACATGCACACAACAGGCTTGTGGTGTTCCACCAAAGGTTGAATCATCTGGTTTGGTAAATAAGTGATGACTTCACCTCATGGTGTCATGAGAAATTTATGGTCTCAGCTTTTCATTCCCTGTGATTTAGTTTGAATAAATAAACACGACAACCTGAGCTAAAAAAACACGATTTTTACCCAAATGTGTCTCACGTGTGTACTTTATCCCTGAGATATGTGCTTATTAGGGCTGGGCAACGATTAAAACCTTTAATCTAATTAATCGCATGATTTCCCTGATTAATCACGATTGATCTCATTTGTATGCAGAATCCAAAAATGAATCCAAAAGTAGCGTATAGCTTTTAGCATTAAGTTTTATTTTTCTTCCTTTTCCTTTCCTTTTCATTTCCTTTTCCTTTCCTTTTCCTTTCCTTTCCTTTCCTTTTCATTTCCTTTTCCTTTCCTTTTCCTTTCCTTTAATTTCCTTTTCCTCCTTTTCCTCCTTTTCCTTTCCTTCCCTTTCCTTTTGAACATTTGGGTTGTTGTGAGCGGAGTCTGCTCAAACAACACAAACTGAGTCTCTAGGGACGACTGCTCACTAGGGCTGGGCAACGATTAAAATGTTTAATCTAATTAATCACATGATTTCCCTGATTAATCACGATTAATCGCGTTTGTACGCAGAATCCAAAAATGAATCCAAAAGTAGTGTATAGCTTTTAGCATTTAGCTTTATTTTAAATGTGCTGCCATATGAATGAAAGTGCCATAACATTTGTTGTGCAAACACACTTTTAACATCAGCATCTTTCTGTAGTTTTTATGTAGAAGCCTCGCTCCACTGTCTGTTTCCTTGAATGACTTGCTGCTATCAGTTGTGTGTTTTGCCTTTAAGTGATATTTTAGACTGGAACTACTACGCTGAGAAGACAATTCAACTTGGCAGTGTTTACAGATGACTTTGGTTCTGTCGACTCCGCCGTCTGGAAGAACTTTAACATGAAAATGGCCGAGTAAAAGTTCCGTACCCTTCTCCATGTTTGGTGGATCCAAAGATTACTTTCTTTTCCTGTTCCACAGCAGACAGCAGCAGACTTTTACAAAATAAAAGCCTGTGAGCAGCAGACTTTTACAAAATAAAAGCCTGTGAGCTACAGACTTTTACAATAATAAAATAAATAATAAAACAGGGGGGGTCCGTGGGGTGGGTTGGGCAGGCGCCCCATGTACAGAGGCTATAGTCCTCACTGCAGCTGGCCCCGGTTCGAGTCCCGCATCGGACGGCCCTTTGCTGTGTGTCGTTCCCCCTCTCACTGCCCCCTGCTTCCTGTCTCTCTGAACTTTCCTATCCATTAAATAAAATTTTATGTAATAAATAAATAAAACCTGCGTTAATGCGTGATAAATGGACCTAACGAAAAGAATTCCACAATCAAAACCCCAACTGGCTGTGGGACACAGGCCTGATCGAGCCTGAGAGGGCGTCGATAAAGACCAAAACACCCTAAAATTATACCCAGATGGGACCCAGAGTGACGTGCGCTGGCCCGTGCACCTTTGGGCCTTTGGCTCCCTGCTTAAATGGGTTCAGTTATTGGACTGATTCAGGCAGAACCACTGAGGTCGACTCTAGTCCCTAAGCCCGAGGCCGAGTTTTGACCCTTTGTCCTTTCTTTCCCCACATTCACAGGACGTCCCCATGAGTTGGTGCTCAGTCAGACGGATGTCCCCATAATGTGGGCAAACCAGCACACACACACACACACCTAAAAATATAATGGGTGAGACATTCTGGTGTTCAGGGGATGTTATGATCTGATTATCGTATGATTTCACGTGTCAGAAAATGGAGACAGATGGGTCTGCAACACACTGACACTAGGGCTGAGCAATTTTATCGATACTGCGATATATATCGAAATTTCGTTTCCCGATAAAGTATCGATTTTTCAGCCGCGAGTATAAATTTTTTTATTTTATTTAAATTATTATTATTATATTTTTTTAAAGCAAACTTTATTGAAAAGTCAAATGTTACAATTAGTGAAAACACAGATCATTAAGGTAATACAATACAATGCCAGGGGGTCACATTATACAAAACAGTGATAAATTAATTGATAAAAATGTTGTATAAAGTGCACAGCTCTCAGGTTTGTGACATGTTCGTTTGTTTCTGTGTGTCTGGCGGTGTTGTCCTTCCAGGTCAAAGGTCCAATCAGCGACGATTCATGTCAAATCACACTGTCCCTTTTTTTCTCCCAGTAAATGATGTAAGTGTATCGAATCGTATCGAATCGTATCGAATCGTATCGAATCGTATCGAATCGTATCGAATCGTATCGAATCGTATCGAATCGTATTGAATCAAACCGAATCATATCGTAGCGAATGGTATCGAATGGTATCGAATAATATAGAATTGTATCGTATCGAATCGTATCGAATCATACAGAATCGTATCGAATCAAATCGAATCGTAACGTATCGTATCGTATCGTATCGAATCGTATTGAATCATATTGAATCGACTCGCATCGTATCAAATCGTAACGTATTGTATCGTATCGTATTGTATCGTATTGAATCATATCGTATTGAATCGTATCGTATCGTATCGTATCGTATCGTATCGCATCGTTGGTTGAATATCGTATATCGTATCATGAGATTAGTGTATCGCTGCAGCCCTAACTGACACACACTCATAAGTACAGTATTTGTTGTGCGTGAACTCCCATTATCAGGAACTACCTCACTTATGAGGACCGGTCCATCAGTTTTTATCTGTCCTGTCTGTAGTGAAGTTGCATTATTTTACACTCTGTGGAATAATCAGATCAGCGGAGCGGACCAAAGTAAATCCTCCAACAAAGTTTGGACGTTTGAGGCTCAGAGTTCATTACCTTTAGCAGAGATTTCACATTAAGCTGATTTAAGGAGACTGAAGCTGCAGAGGAAAGGTCAGGCCAGAAATAGAGAGAACACAGTGAGACCAGGCTGATATTTAAGCTTTGTGGTGTTAACTGAGAGCAGGTGAGAGAGATGCACTGAGGGTGTATGAGCTGCTTTTAATCTGACTTATCGATACGCACAGAGAACCAACGTAATGGGGTAATAAAGAGGCGAAGGTTTAGATTTGACCTCATCTTTGAGGGTTGACACCCTTCTGATGGAGCCTGGAGCAGTTCTAAATATTGAGGATGAGCGTCCTTTACAAGGATCCTGTTGTTCTGGAAGAGGTTACAAACATTAAAAACAAGTTCGAGGAGCTTTTATTGATGAGGTGGTTAGACATCTTTGTTCCAAGATTGTTCCTGAAGTCCGTAAGCTGTGCTGTTGATGCCCTTTGGAAAGATCCTTGAGGAGGTTCTGGGGGGTTTTCAACCGGTTGTATGCAGTAAAAGTTGGTTCTCTTACCCGTGAACAGATCATGGTCATTCTTATGGGTAATACATTTAAAGATGGTGTCTCCTCAGGGGCATAGACAGTTTTTGGTATCCTCTTCTCACCGGGAACCTCTGTAGGCATCTAAAAGAGCATCCAGAAGGGATCCTGGAAGGGTCATTGGATGTTTAAAAGGTTCTGTGCATCCTTGAGGAGGTTCTGTGTGACTCCATCTTTGGAGTTAAGACTTTCTTGAAGATCTTGAAGCAGAGATTTCTGACGAGGCTCCTCTGGGATCAGGACTCAGATGATTAGGAGGAGGAGCGAGCGTCCAGGAGGTCGGTGGTTTGACGTTGAAGCGTCCCTGAACCCCGTGTATCCTCAAATCATTGCATGAGTCTTTTTGTAAAACTTTATAGACTAAGATGTAGAGATGGGACCAAGTCACACATGTGCAAGTCTCAAGTAAGTCCCAAATAATTTTTTCTAGGTCAAGTCAAGTCACCTTATTATAGCAATTTTACCTGCAGAATCTGATCTTAAAGGGATAGTTCGCCTCTTTTGACATGAAGCTGTATGACATCCCATATTAGCAATATCATTTATGAACATCTTCTTACCCCCTGCTGCGTCCTGTGAGCCGAGTTCCAGCCTCGTTTTGGTGTTGATGAAGGTAGTCCGGCTAGTTAGCTGGGGCTAGAAAAGGCACTTTCCTCAGGCACTCAGGGGCACAATGCATGTTTACAGGGGCACAATGCATGTTTACAGGGGCACAACGTATGTTTACAGTGGCACAACGTATGTTTACAGTGGCACAACGTATGTTTACAGTGGCACAACGTATGTTTACAGGGGCACAACGTATGTTTACAGGGGCACAACGCATGTTTACAGTGGCACAACGTATGTTTACAGGGGCACAACGTATGTTTACAGGGGCACAACGCATGTTTACAGGGGCATAACGCATGTTTACAGTGGCACAACGTATGTTTACAGGGGCACAACGTATGTTTACAGGGGCACAACGCATGTTTACAGGGGCACAACGCATGTTTACAGGGGCATAACGCATGTTTACAGTGGCACAACGCATGTTTACAGGGGCACAACTCATGTTTACAGGGGCACAACACATGTTTACAGGGGCACAACGCATGTTTACAGGGGCACAACGTATGTTTACAGTGGCACACCGCATGTTTACAGGGGCACAACGCATGTTTACAGGGGCACAACGTATGTTTACAGGGGCACAACGCATGTTTACAGGGGCACAACGTATGTCTACAGGGGCACAACGTATGTTTACAGGGGCACAACGCATGTTTACAGGGGCACAACGTATGTTTACAGGGGCACAACTCATGTTTACAGGGGCACAACGTATGTTTACAGGGGCACAATGCATGTTTACAGGGGCATAACGCATGTTTACAGTGGCACACCGCATGTTTACAGGGGCACAACGTATGTTTACAGTGGCACACCGCATGTTTACAGGGGCACAACGTATGTTTACAGTGGCACAACTCATGTTTACAGGGGCACAGCGTATGTTTACAGGGGCACAACGTATGTTTACAGTGGCACAACTCATGTTTACAGGGGCACAACGTATGTTTACAGTGGCACACCGCATGTTTACAGGGGCACAACGCATGTTTACAGGGGCACAACGCATGTTTACAGGGGCACAACGTATGTTTACAGGGGCACAACTCATGTTTACAGGGGCACAACGTATGTTTACAGGGGCACAACGCATGTTTACAGGGGCACAACGTATGTTTACAGTGGCACACCGCATGTTTACAGGGGCACAACGTATGTTTACAGTGGCACAACTCATGTTTACAGGGGCACAGCGTATGTTTACAGGGGCACAACGTATGTTTACAGTGGCACAACTCATGTTTACAGGGGCACAACGCATGTTTACAGGGGCACAACGCATGTTTACAGGGGCACAACGTATGTTTACAGGGGCACAACGCACGTTTACAGGGGCACAACGCACGTCTACAGGGGCACAACGCATGTTTACAGAGGCACAACGTATGTTTACAGTGGCACAACGTATGTTTACAGGGGCACAACTCATGTTTACAGGGGCACAACGCATGTTTACAGTGGCACAACTCATGTTTACAGGGGCACAACGTATGTTTACAGGGGCACACCGCATGTTTACAGGGGCACAACGTATGTTTACAGTGGCACAACTCATGTTTACAGGGGCACAGCGTATGTTTACAGTGGCACAGCGTATGTTTACAGGGGCACAACGCATGTTTACAGGGGCACAACGCATGTTTACAGGGGCACAACGTATGTTTACAGGGGCACAACGCATGTTTACAGGGGCACAACGTATGTTTACAGTGGCACAACTCATGTTTACAGGGGCACAACGTATGTTTACAGTGGCACAGCGTATGTTTACAGGGGCACAACGCATGTTTACAGGGGCACAACGCATGTTTACAGGGGCACAACGTATGTTTACAGGGGCACAACGCATGTTTACAGGGGCACAACGTATGTTTACAGGGGCACAACGCATGTTTACAGGGGCACAACGCATGTTTACAGGGGCACAACGTATGTTTACAGGGGCACAACGCACGTTTACAGGGGCACAACGCACGTCTACAGGGGCACAACGCATGTTTACAGAGGCACAACGTATGTTTACAGTGGCACAACGTATGTTTACAGGGGCACAACTCATGTTTACAGGGGCACAACGCATGTTTACAGTGGCACAACTCATGTTTACAGGGGCACAACGTATGTTTACAGGGGCACACCGCATGTTTACAGGGGCACAACGTATGTTTACAGTGGCACAACTCATGTTTACAGGGGCACAGCGTATGTTTACAGGGGCACAACGTATGTTTACAGTGGCACAACTCATGTTTACAGGGGCACAACGTATGTTTACAGTGGCACAGCGTATGTTTACAGGGGCACAACGCATGTTTACAGGGGCACAACGCATGTTTACAGGGGCACAACGTATGTTTACAGGGGCACAACGCATGTTTACAGGGGCACAACGTATGTTTACAGGGGCACAACGCATGTTTACAGGGGCACAACGCATGTTTACAGGGGCACAACGTATGTTTACAGGGGCACAACGCACGTTTACAGGGGCACAACGCATGTCTACAGGGGCACAACGCATGTTTACAGGGGCACAACGTATGTTTACAGTGGCACACCGCATGTTTACAGGGGCACAACGTATGTTTACAGGGGTACAACGCATGTTTACAGGGGCACAGCGTATGTTTACAGGGGCACAACGCATGTTTACAGGGGCACAACGTATGTTTACAGGGGCACAACGCATGTTTACAGGGGCACAACGTATGTTTACAGGGGCACAACTCATGTTTACAGGGGCACAACGTATGTTTACAGGGGCACAACACATGTTTACAGTGGCACAACTCATGTTTACAGGGGCACAACGTATGTTTACAGTGGCACACCGCATGTTTACAGGGGCACAACGCATGTTTACAGGGGCACAACGCATGTTTACAGGGGCACAACGTATGTTTACAGGGGCACAACGCATGTTTACAGGGGCACAACGTATGTTTACAGGGGCACAACGCATGTTTACAGGGGCACAACGCATGTTTACAGGGGCACAACGTATGTTTACAGGGGCACAACGCACGTTTACAGGGGCACAACGCATGTCTACAGGGGCACAACGCATGTTTACAGGGGCACAACGTATGTTTACAGTGGCACAACGTATGTTTACAGGGGCACAACTCATGTTTACAGGGGCACAACGCATGTTTACAGTGGCACAACGCATGTTACAGTGGCACAACGTATGTCTACAGGGGCACAACGCATGTTTACAGGGGCACAACGCATGTTTACAGTGGCACAACGCATGTTACAGGGGCACAACGTATGTTTACAGGGGCACAACGCATGTTTACAGGGGCACAACGCATGTTTACAGGGCACAACACATGTTTACAGGGCACAACGTATGTTTACAGGGGCACTACGTATGTTTACAGGGGCACAACGTATGTTTACAGGGGCACAACGCATGTTTGCAGGGGCACAACGTATGTTTACAGGGGCACAACGTACGTTTACAGGGGCCCGTGCCCCGGTAAAAAGTGTCTGGTGACAGGCCTGGGTTGGATAGAGAACCTCGTTCCCAGCGTTTAGCTTTCAGGATGTGAGAGTTCAGCCTGATCAGATGCTGCTGCTGGTGAGACGACCATAAGCAGGATCCCACCTGACAGCATCCTGCGATGGAAAAGCATGATCTCATAAACCTGTGTCCCAGTTTTCCAGATGACTGGCCGTCCTGCCGGGACCGTCGTTCTGTCCAAACCTCTTTTTCCCTTTTATCCATTCATCCACAGCCTCCTTCTGCCTCCCTCATTCTTCTTGGCCTCCTTTTCCTCATCTTAAATTGTCTCATTTTACAGGGTTGCTTTAACGTTGTTTTTCTTCAACGATGCAGAGAATATTAATTTATTCTCAGTAACAACAAGCCTCCTGGTGGAAGCAGCTCCGGACACCAGAGTCCTGCTGCAGGCGGCTTGTAAAGGTCGGCTGTGTTTAACTGGTCCTGCATGATTGAGAAGATTAAGAATGAGCAGCGGGACAGCTGCACTGATGGAAACCAGCATGACTATTACAGAAAAAACGGTGTTTTATCTGCAGGATCTCAGCTTTGTTTTCCACTCAGAGTGTTTTATCAGCTGCAGCCGATATTATGTATTTTTCACCCTTCGTCTTGTATTTAAATATAAATGTAAAATATAAATAAATATATAAATATCTCCTACAACAGTGATACTCACTATTTATTCCACATTGGCAGCAAAATCAAGGGCAGAGCCACTTTTACCACAACATACTAAAGTCCCCTTTTGCAAATATGCATTTCTACATATAAAACATCCCACAAAAACAGAAACAACACGGCCAATACATTTTCAATTAAGACCACATTTACCTTAATACTGGGATGAGCGGAAGCTGGCCTGCATGTCCTCGACTTTCTTCATGTTGTATTTGTAGTTTGTTGTTGAAATCATAGTGAGACATTCAGGATGAGCATGGTTTCTGTGCTGGTTTCTGTGCTGGTTTTTGTGCTGCTTTTTGTGCTGGTTTTTGCCCTTTTTTAATTAAAAACTGATCCATTGTGCCTGCATCTCTCGCTGGCTAAAGGAGCTAGCGTGCTCTGCGGTCAGGTGTGACGGTGGTTTAAGCGGGCTGCGTTGCCAGGTTTAACAGTTCCCCCTTTAGGAAACACCATTAACTCAACTCAAACTTTATTTATAGAGCACATTTAAAAAACAACCGAGGTTGACCAAAGTGCTGTACAGGATAAAAGCTGCATTAAAGTGAATAATGCAACCATTCCAAGCAGTTAAATCAATAGATACTAAAACACAGTGCAATAAAATAGAATAAAATAAGTTCAAATAAAATACATTGAAATAAATAAAATACAGATACAAAACAAATCAAGGTTATCAGCCAAGAGTCTACTTAAATACGATTAAAAGCCAGGGAGAAGCCCTTACGCCCTTAAGCCTTAATTAATACTTAATGAAAATACTTAATACTACAAAAACGCAAACTTAATAAAAATACTTAATACTGTGCAGTATTCGCTGTATGTTATTTAAAAAAATTGTTTTTGTTAGCATAACTACACCTTCTGAGGTACACTGGGGCAGTACCCTCAGAAGGTGTAGTTTTGTACGCTTTGTGGTTTGTACCTTACAGAGACCAATCTTGTACCTCTGGGGGCAATTTTGTACCTTTATACTGAAGTAGCCTAACACAGACTGTCTCTTGTACCCCAGCATGTAGAAAAAAAGGTACATATAGGTACCTTTAGGTCCAATAATTAACCCGAGGGGGTACATTAGTATAGTATTGTACCTCAGGGGACAAAAAAGGACTGTACTGTACCCTTATTTCTGAGAGTGTACGCGTTCATTCATTCATTGGTCTTAAAGTGTTGGTGAAATAAAGACAGATAATGCCTTATTTAGAGGCTGTATTGTCTCTGTCCTGTTCTCTCTGTTATATGGATATATACGGATCTCGAAGGGTTTTAAATATCTTCCGAAGGACGCCGACTTTCACCAAACTGTTATCGGTGAGCAGATGAAGGTATTTTATGCCAGAGATAAGGTCCAGCTTTAAAAAAAGAACCGAACTCCCCTTTAAGGTACCCAGCATGCTGCAGAGATCCCATTGGAGCAGTTTCTGTGGGTGATGTTCAGCTGATTGAAGGCCACGCTGCGTTCCAACCCAGCGCTTCCTGTTGGTGCTGCACGCAGTCATGTGACGTGCTACAGTTCGTACTGTTTCTGATGCTAGACTCGCTGTCTGCTTGGAGGGTGAGCCGAGGAAAAGATGACATAACAACAGGAATGTGTGTGTTTTCCTTTCATAGCGGAGTGAACACGGTGTGACACTCGGGTGGATGAACTCGTTTTTTATCCCTTTTCCTGTTTCTGTGAGCTCCTTTTATCCGTCTCTGTTCCAGCAGCATTAAAACGAGTTTAAAGACACAGAAGCAAAACACGAGAGAAAGAAAAAGATCTGTTTCTCTGCTGATGACATCACTTTCTCTTCCTTTTATTCATTCTCATGTTTCTTCCTTGTTTTACCTCTTTCTGCTTCTCTCGATCCATCCTCTACTTTGCCTTCTTCCATCTAATCACATTTCACTTCTTATTTTTCCTCCCTTTCTTATTTTGTGCTGCTCTCTGTTCACTCTTCTTCTTCTCTTCCTCTCTCCTGCCGTTTTCCTCGCCTCTTCTTCTTCTTCTCTTCCTCTCTCCTGCCGTTTTCCTCGCCTCTTCTTCTTCTTCTCTTCCTCTCTCCTGCCGTTTTCCTCGCCTCTTCTTCTTCTTCTCTTCCTCTCTCCTGCCGTTTTCCTCGCCTCTTCTTCTGCTGACCCTAATTGCTGCAGCTGCTCTGTCTGACCGAGTGATTCTCTGATAAACAGAAAAGGAAAAGAACTTTTCCTCTCATCAATTATTTCCCCTCAGTGTCTGAGTGCACTTTCTCCTCTTCCCTCCCTCCCTCGCTTTTTCCTCACCTCTTCCCATCTTCTCTTCTTCTCATGCGAGTATCTCAAACCTTTAAAAGGCATCATATGATATTCAGACTCACACTGAGTCACGTGTGCGCGAGGTAAAAATAACCTCAGAGCTGTGGATTATGGAAAATGAACAAATAAAAGGCATTAGAGATGCTGTGAAAGCGTGAGCTCCAAACGGGACGTAATATAAAAGAAAAGGGAGGATGAGAGGGAGGATGAGGGGGAGGCTGGGGGAGGGTCAGAGCGTGGGAGATGTAAAGGAGAAAATGAGAGGCCACAGCAGGAAGAGATATGTGTAAAACACAAAATTTGTTTTCCTGTTGAATCGATTCAGTCAAAGTTCACAGGGTTTCCTGAGGTCATGGTGAAATGTTTGGGTTAGGGGTTTAAAGAAAAGAGAAGCCACAGAGCAGCTCCCTGCTCAGCCAGGTCCTCACAGCTCTGGTTAAACACCAAATAACCCCAGAGCTCAGACTACCACACACCGTTTAAGGTGTGACCAAAGAGAGTCGGCTCTGATATTTATTTTAGGTCTAATCTGAGTCATGTGTTGACCTGGTCCAGGCCGGATAGGGAAGCAGAGGTTGTAGTTTACATCACATATCGGCTCCATAAACCCAGGCATCCATCCAGGGTGCAGAGCAGGCAAACCCAGCCCACGTCTCCAGCTCCTCCTGGGGAATCCCGAGGTGTTCCCAGGTCAGATGGGATCTATTATTCCTCCAGAGAGTTCTGGTTCTGACCCGGATGGTGGAGCTCCTCCCTCTGGACGGTAGAGCTCCTCCCTCCTGGATGGTGGAGCTCCTCCCTCTGGACGGTAGAGCTCCTCCCTCCTGGATGGTGGAGCTCCTCCCTCTGGACGGTGGAGCTCCTCCCCCCGGATGGTGGAGCTCCTCCCTCTGGACGGTAGAGCTCCTCCCTCTGGACGGTGGAGCTCCTCCCTCTGGACGGTGGAGCTCCTCCCTCTGGATGGTGGAGCTCCTCCCGCTATCTCTCAGGCTTAGCCCCGCCCCCCTCTGAAGGAAACTCATTTTAGCCGCTCCTATCCACGACCTCATTCTTTGGGTCTCTACTGTGTGTATCTGAGCGTATCTTTGTTGCTGCTTTAAAACATTTATTCAGGGTTTAACTCCACGTATCCAGAAATAGAAAAGAGGCAGAGAGGAGAATAAAACCAACCTGAGGCTTGAAATAGAAAACAGGATGAGATGACAAACAGTCTGTAATCTGATGAAGTCACTGAGCTGATTCTGTTTACTACAAACAGAACATGTGATGCTTTGCCTGTTGTTGGTGATGTTCCAACATGGTTGATGAAGCATTATTTCAGCAGTTTTCTGCTTCTGTTCTGGCTCCGGACTCAGATACACTGAGAGTAGAATGACCCCCGTCGTCTTCAGGATGCACCGTCCCGTCGATAAAGTTTTACTGATTGAATTAAATGTGACTCGTCTGAAAACGTCTCAAACTACATTTAATTTAACGTGATGAAAACTCTTTAAAAACTGTGTTTTATGAGCAAGTCCCAGCTGTGGGTGCTGCAATAACCACTAACGTCGGTTATGATGCGTAACCATGGCAACAGGGAAGTTGTTAACGTGTCGGAGCAGCTTTCCAAAGCCAAAGTAATGCCTGGAATAAGACCTCAAATCAGGATGAGTTGAAAAGGAGACGTCAAGGATGCAGAGCGGGAATAAAATGGAGGAAAAGGAGGAGGAGGTTTAAACCATTTCTTCCCTCGATCATCAGGGGAAATGTGAGATCACTGTAATCCTGGACCTGGCTGCAACTTTAAGACTAAGACTTTAAGACTATCCGGGCAGACAGAGACTGCAGACAGAGCGGTCTTCCAACATACTTGCAGACTAAAGGATCTTTGTTTGCTTTGGTTTGATGGAGAAGCCTGTTCTGTAAAGCTGGATCCAAACAGCAGGAAGTGAAAACATGGAGGTTCTGATGACCAGCGGCAGCTTTCAGTCTCAGCTGTTTCTGTAGCGAACGTGTCAGAGGTCTCAGTCAGAGTTCCTCTGCAGCAGCCCTCAGGATCCTGACTGACTCTGAAAGACTCGCTATAAATGGACTGAAGTCCACAAAGCTGTGTTACTCTCTCCTCTCAAAGCCTCCTTCTGAATATGAGACGCACATTTGAGCTGATGCAGCAGAGCAGACTCTATCTGCAACCATCCCAGGGTTGGAGTTCACATCTTCGGCTGAACTTTCCACCAAACATCCCCGTTTCCTCCGGAGTCAGAACCTGGTTCCATCTGGTTCATCAGGCAGGAAATGAATCAAACAGTCATGAAATGATGGTGCAAGGCAAGGCAAGGCATCTTTATTTATACAGCGCATTTCATACCACAGGCAACTCAATGTGCTTTACATAAAGACAAGGCATTTAAAAGAACAGCATAAAGCAGCATAAAAACAAGCAATTCAAAGAGAATTAAAAAAAAAACACAGTTAAAAGCAATCAAAGAAGAGGGGAAAAAGAAAGTTATAAACTCAACCATAAGCACACCGAAAGAGAAATGTTTTTAACCTGGATTTAAAAGTGCTTACAGTTGGGTCTGATTTCAGTTCTGCTGGTAGTTTGTTCCAGTTGTGTGCAGCATAACAGCTAAAAGCTGCTTCACCGTGTCTAGTTTGAACTCTGGGCTCCACTATCTGACCTGAGTCAGCAGATCTCAGAGCTCTGCTGGGTTTATACTCTGCTAGCATGTCATTCATGTGTTCTGGACCTGAACCATTCTGTGATTTGTAGACGAGTAGCAGAACTTTAAAATCTATTCTGTATCTGACCGGGAGCCAATGTAAAGACTTGAGAACTGGGTGATGTGATGTGATCTCTTTGTTCTGGTTAAAACTCGGGCTGCAGCGTTCTGAATGAGCTGTAGCTGTTTGAGACTCTTTTGGGGGAGTCCAGTCAGAAGAACGTTACAGTAGTCCAGTCTGTTGGAGATGAAAGCATGAATCAGCTTCTCCTGATCTGTTTGGGACATGAAACCCTTCATTCTGGATATGTTCTTAAGTTGATAAAAGGCTGATTTGGTGACTGATTTGATATGATTGTTGAAGGTCAGGTCTGAGTCTATCAGCACGCCGAGGTTCCGGACTTGGTCTTTAGTTTCTAGAGACAGTGACTCAAGACGGAGCAGCTATCTGTGGGCTGAGAGCTTTCTGACAGGACGTCCCTGATGCCGACGGACGGCAGTTTGATGTGTTTCAACCTGATCTGCAGCTTTAAATAACAACTGATGCTGGAAATAGAGCGTTTTAATTGGCCTTCTTTATTCTAACCATCCGTCCTCAGCCACTGCTTCTGCTCTCAGCCTGTCGCTTTGGTAGCTTTCACTTTGCTCAGTCAGAGGCTCAGATTCTCCCTGTGAGTGTGTATATATATATATTTATATATATCACTACACCTGCTGGATGGGCGGCTGCTCGCTGCATATCTGAGGTCATCTCTGACGAGGCTGTAGGAGGCGCCGGCGGGTTGTTCTAACCTGCTGTCAGGTTAAACAGCGGCAGGACTTCTCACCTCACAGAGAAACTATCCCAAACCTTCTGTCAGGTCGGGGTTGGCAGGACACGGATGCAGACTCCAGAGGTGTAGAAGCAAACTGGGTTTATTATTACACAAACAAAACAAGGTTAACAAAAGGCTGAGCCGGATGATAAAACTAGACTGTGGGGACAAAAACAAGAATGTAACTATGACAAGAAAAGAACAAAAGACTAGACATGGCATGAAAAAGGCACTTATCATGGCGTGGCGTGGCGTGGCGTGGCGTGGCGTGGCGTGGCGTGGTGTCTTCTCTTTTTTAAGAGCAGACGTCTAGGATGCAGAGCAGGAACAAAATGGAGGAAAAGGAGGAGGAAGTTTAAACCATTTCTTCCCCTGATCATGGTTAACAACAGATGGTGTAATCCTGGACATGTCCCGGAGAAGATGATGAGGAAACCTCCCATTGATGTACATCACTTTGAAAGTTGTTTCTGTCCATCAACACGAACACAATGAATTTAGTTTTCATGTTTTACTGTGCTGTTTGGAAGGTTAAACGAGGTTAAACAAGGTTTTCTGAGGTTGAATAACATCCCAACAAGTAATAATCGCCCCTGAGAAAGTAATTTCATCTATAAAAGCGCATTTTATCCAACTTTCAGTTATTTTTTGATTCGCACAGAAAACATGTTAAATCTTGTTGATATTTCTTATTTCTCAGAATTGTTAAGTATCCTTCTTAACTGGATATATTTATTCAAAGGGCAACAAAGACGCTGAGTGCATTAGATAGATAGATACATAGATAGATAAATACTTTATTCATCCCAATTTGGGAAATTGAAATTAAACACAAACGACGTGCAGCCTCCAGGTCAGAGACCGGAGCTTCAGTGTCCGTCCGTCTATTTAAAGTTCTGTCAGTCAGTCTGAGACGGTTTTCAGCTTCCTGCTGTCACTGCGGGCGTAAAAAGGAAAGAAAAATAAGAAGCTACAGATTAAGAGACCTAAAGGAAAAAATAAAGAGGATGAAAGCAGAGAAAGCAGATTTCAGTTTGACCTCCTTCACCAGAGGAGCAGAAAACATGGAAGCACCATCCATCCTCCTGCAACTTTCATCATCACTCCATCAATTAAACATGTCCGCAGATCACACCAGAGGGGGGAGAGAGGCTGGGAGGCGGGGGAGGAAGCCAGGGAAGGTGACAGGATGGAGGGGGAAACACAAGGAGGGGAGCAGCGAGGCTTTTAGCTGGAACCCAGAATAGAAGTTTTAAAAGAGGAAAAACAAACCGAGCCGACGATCAAACCGGCCGGTCGATACTGCTGTCCTTGTGAAGAACAAGTCAGACAGTTTGGAGGCAGAGGAGGAGAACAAATCACTGAACTGAGTTCCTCCTCCTCTTTTCTGCCATTTCATGGCTGATTTATTTGGTCCAAAAAGAGCATTTTTTCTTTAAATGATGATTATTTTAGACTCTTTTCAGTGTGTTTCCAGCCTCCGTCAGATTTTCTTATTTTTTCAGCATTTTTCATCATTTCTGACATGATTGATCCACGTTTCAGATGTTTGTTTCCACTTCCTGGTGTCATATAATACTTATACGCAGGTATTTTATCCCAATAATGTCCAAAAGAAAAAGGTGTGTAGATATTTTTATGGTGTTTCTCGCTGCTAAACGTTTGAAAGTGTTCACATCTCCTCCTTCTCTTGGGGATGTGAACTAATTTTGCATCCAATGAAACTCTTTTTTGAACTTTGAATGATGCAGAATAGTGGGCGGGGCTTGATCAGACCACTGGAACTGACCAATCAGAGCAGAGGGGACGGCCTTCCTGACTTCTGTTTTTAAAGAAACATCGACTGAAGTTGTTCAGAAATCATCACTTAGCGGGTCTGACTAATATCTGAAAGGATAGTTTCAGCCTCAGAAAATAACCAGGAAGATTTAAGACTAATAAACAACGAAAAAAGTAAATAAGTACAAATAAAGTCTACTTTATTTGCCGTTACTGATCAACTGTAAAATATTGATGGAAGAAAATGGAATGAGAAGTAAAATAAATGAATGAAAAATCTATCACAATCATCTCTGAAACTGTCACAGATTGCAACAAGCTTGTATTTTTTCATAATGTTGGCATAACTGTCACAAATATGACGACAGAAGAATTACATTTCAGAAATGTTGACGTCGGAGGAGGTGGATGGTGGTATTACACCACCACCAGGATCTGGTCCCAACCAAGCCTTCTTTACGTTCGTGTCAGCCGCAGTTGGTTAGGTTTGGGCATGAAAAATACACGGTTAGGTTTAATGAAAAGAAATATGGTTTAAGTGAGGAATGTTGGGTCCCCGGCCTGTTGCCAACACAAACTGTCATGTGTATGCACACTTTCACAGGTGCAGCTGGTTATTTGTTCATCTATTTATGTCCTTTGTTCAGCCAGGAAGAGATAAATTGAGATAAAAGATGCATTTGGGTCAACGTAGCTGCTGCTGAGTGAAGAACATAAAAATAATATAATAATAACTTGGACTTATATAGCGCCTTTCAGAGTACCCAAGGTCGCTTAACAATAGAAAAGAAGGGGGAAGGGTAGGGCCGGAGGGGTGGGTTTAAGAAAAGTAGAACATGGAGAAGAGATGTGTTTTTAGAGTCGTTTTGAACTGTAGTAGAGAGGGGGCAGAACGGATGTGAAGTGGCAGATTGTTCCATAGAGTAGGCGCAGCTGAACAGAAGGCCCTATCTCCATATGTTTTTAGTCTTTAGTCGATGTGTAGGTGAAGAGAAGGATTTTATAGGTGATGCGTGCTTTGACTGGGAGCCTGTGAAGTTGCTTTAGGATGGGGGTGATGTGCTGCCAGGGCTTGGTGTGAGTTAGCACCCTGGCAGCTGAGTTTTGGACATACTGCAACCTGTCAAGGGCCTTACTGGGCAGCCCAGACAGGACACCGCTGCAGTAGTCCAGGCGGGAGGAGATAAATGAGTGGATGAGGGTCTCTGTTACTGAGTCAGATAGTGAGGGCCGGAGTCTTGAACTGTTTCTGAGGTGAAAAAAGGCAGATTTAGTGATACTCTTGATGTGGGACCGAAATGAAAGGGTTGAGTCCAGGATGACACCCAGGTTCCGTACCTCTGGTGATGGAGAGATGGAACAGCCATCTATGGCCAGGGCCAGATCACCAACCTTCTTAAGCAGCGGTGCCGGGGCCACCACCATGAGCTCCGTTCTGCTGCTGTTGAGTTTGAGGAGGTTAGATGTCGACATAATCTGTTTGGGACATGAAAGGGCTGGTGAACAGGTCCTTCTGACGTCCCGGCACACTGACCCGGCGCTGAAGCTGCAGGGTCCTTCTGACGTACCGGCACACTGACCCGGCCTGTTGTTGGTGCTGAAGCTACAGTGCTGAAGATACAGTGCTGAAGCTACAGTGTTTAAGCTACAGCGCTGAAGCTACAGTGCTGAAGCTACGGTGCTGAAGCTACAGCGCTAAAGCTACAGCGCTGAAGCTACAGCGTTCGTTCTTTCTGCTTTGAGGTGATTCTGTGGATGTTTTCTGCATCTCTGCAGTCTGAAGCTCAGCTTTATTCTTCGGTGACTCCTACCTTCTGCAGCTCTGCTCTCTGGCCCATTTTCAGCTGCTATCTGTGTTGTTTCTGCAACGTTTCAGGGAAGATATTTTCAGTTACACAGCAGAGTGAAAGTTCATGGAAACGCAGTAGAAAACAAACATCTTCTCGTCTCCTCGAGCCTGATCTGAGGGATCACTCTTCAGTTAAATTGACCTTTCTGCTCTCCTCTCTAAACTAATTTCCATTGGCTGTCTGTCTCTATATTAGATTGTGATTGGCTGGCCCCCCTATTACAGGTGGCAGATACGATCGGTCTGTACATCCACTCGGCTGACTCAGCACTAATGGATTCTATCTTTTCTGATCGGCGAGCATCGGGCTCTGAGTCTATTTCCCTTCGGTTTGCAGCTTTGAGGCTGAAGTGAGTCAGATTCCAGTTTCTTTTCTGCCTCTCGGCTCCTTGTTGCGCTCCTTCTTCATCTTTGATGTCGTCCTCCCGTCAGTCTCAGTTTGTGTGTCTGTCTGGTTCTTGGTATCGCAGGATGACGTAATCCCGTCCATGAAATATTGAGCGTGCTGAGAATAAACGGGCCCCCCGGAGACTCCCACCCGTCCGTAAAAACCTTTATTTATCACGACGGTTGACTCCAGCTCTGCGGGGTCAGGGCCTGGAGCTGCTGATTAGCAGGATTATACGCTTTAAAATAACTTTTTGGTACTTTTAGTTGTGATATTTAAGGTTTATCTTAAACTTTTTACTATCAAACAGGAAGTTGAATAATATCTGAAAGGATAGTTTCAGCCTCAAAAATAGCCAGGAAGATTTTAGACGATAAAACAGACTCTTTTCAGTGTGTTTCCAGCCTCCGTCAGATTTACTTATTTTTCCAGCATTTTTCATCATTTCTGACATGATTGATCCACGTTTCAGATGTTTGTTTCCACTTCCTGGTGTCATATAATACTTAAACGCAGGTATTTTATCCCAATAATGTCCAAAAGACAAAGGTTTGTAGATATTTTTATGGTGTTTCTCGTTGTTTGAAAGTGTTCACATCTCCTCCTTCTCTTGGGGATGTGAACTAATTTTGCATCCAATGAAACACTTTTTTAAACTTTGAATTATGCAGAATAGTGGGCGGGGCTTGATCAGACCACTGGAACCGACCAATCAGAGCAGAGTGGACGGCCTTCCTGACTTCTGTTTTTAAAGAAACATCGACTGAAGTTGTTGAGAAATCCTTACTTAGCGGGTCTGACTAATATCTGAAACAATAGTTTCAGCCTCAGAAATAACCAGGAAGATTTAAGACTAATAAACAATGAAAAAAGTAAATAAGTACAAATACAGTCAATATTACAGAAGATGTTACTGATCAACTGTAAAATATCGATGGAAGTAAATGGAATGAGATTTTTTGACGATGATGAGAAGTAAAATAAATGAATGAAAAATCTATCACAATCACTTCGACACTGTCACACATGCTCAAAATTCCTACATTTACGAGGCTCCATAAACGTTAGACGCCCAGGCTTTCCCATGCAGATTGCAACAAGCTTTTATTTTTCATAATGTCGGCAGAACTGTCACAAATAGAAGGTTTATCAACTTTTCACTATCAAACAGGAAGTTATTTCTGATTGAAATCAAATGTAAATCCATCACATCTTCACCTGATACTGAAACTAAATGACTGCGATGCTCAGATTGGACTCTGTTGAACATGCTTCATAATGTAGATAAACACAATTAAAGAGTGGAGTGAGTGGATGATGAGACTCTCTCACTGGAAAAAAATGCCCCTCCAAAAATAAGTAAAAAAACAACAAATAAAAGACGTTTTTGCTTGAAATAAGCAAAAAAAATCTGCCAATGGAACTAGTGAAAATCGGCTTGTCAAGATTTCTTGAAATAAGATGTAATATTTAGGACTTTTGAGATAAAAGTGATCTTGAAATTAGCTTAAAAACCTCTTCAAATGAAAAAAAAGCTTGTTTCACATGAAATATGACTCAAAACAATTTGTTTTCAAGACTTTTTCACTTAATAAGATATTCCAGATGTATTGTCTTCAAACAAGTCCCTATATCTGGCTGAAATGGTACTTGTTAGGCAGTTGTGTCTGATATTAAGTGTAATGAGATATTCTGACAAGAAATGAGACAAATATACTTGGTAAGACTTTGATTGTTTTTCCAGTGCTCCTTTACTTTGACTCTTGATCTCTTGAGATCTACACTGGAAAAAATCTAAATCTTACCAAGTATATTTGTCTCATTGAGTATCTCATTACACTTAATATCAGACACAACTGCCTAACAAGTACCATTTCAGCCAGATATAGGGACTTGTTTTAATACAATACATCTTGAATATTGTGAAAAAGTCTTGAAAACAAATTGTTTTGAGTCATTTTTCACATGAAACAAGCTTTTTTTTTCATTTGAAGAGGTTTTTAAGCTAATTTCAAGATCACTTTTATCTCAAAAGTCCTAAATATCACATTTATTTCAAGAAATCTTGACAAGCCGATTTTCACTAGTTCCATTGGCAGATGTTTTGCTTATTTCAAGCAAAAACGTCTTGTATTTGTTGTTTTTTACTTATTTTTGGAGGGGCATTTTTTTCCAGTGCACAGACACAGATTGTCGTTTTCTTTCCTCCTCCTTTGTTCCTCCTGACCTTCTCTCCATCTCATCTTTCCTCCCTCCATCCTTCTCTGCCATCCCCTCTCCCTGGCTTGGTGTCAAGCCTCCACTCAATGTGTCCTCCTTATTCTCCTTCTGCAGGACGGAGGCTCGGCTCCCGCAGCTGCAGATAATGACCCCGGAGAAAGATGGGAGGAGAGGGGGAGGAAACGGGAGATGGGGAGACAAATGGAGGAGAGAGGGGAAGGAAATAAAGTAAATGTACAAAGAGATGAGGGAGGGATGAGGAGAAAGTCAATCTAAACTTTCTAATGTCTCTCAACAAAGCAGCTACAAGCCCTCTAATGCTGCCATCCATTATTCAGCGTCAGCAGCTCCCTGTTCACACACACTCGCTCTCAAACATCTCGGCTGGTATAATCACTTCTCTCTGCAGTCACAACCTCCTACATTTTAAAGAGTAACAGAACACTGATCATCAGAAGAGCTTCTATTTACTGACCTCTGCTGGCTGAATGTGGCTGAACTGCTGCCGAAATCTGGCAGAGAGGTGAATGTACTCCAGCTTAACTCCAGCTTAACTCCAGCTGAGCTCAGGCTGAACTCCGGCCGAATTCCGGCCGAACTCCGGCTGAACTCCGGCCGAATTCCGGCTGAACTCCGACTGAACTCCGGCTGAACTCCGGCCAAATTCCGGCCAAATTCCGGCCAAATTCCGGCCGAACTCCGGCTGAACTCCGGCCGAATTCCGGCTGAACTCCGACTGAACTCCGGCTGAACTCCGGCCAAATTCCGGCCAAATTCCGGCCAAATTCCGGCCGAATTCCGGCTGAATTCCGGCTGAACTCCGGCTGAACTCCGGCTGAATTCCGGCTGAACTCCGGCTGAACTCCGGCTGAACTCCGGCTGAATTCCGGCTGAACTCCGGTCGAACTCCGGCTGAACTCCGGCTGAATTCTGGCTGAATTCCGGCTGAATTCCGGCTGAACTCCGGGCTGAACTCCGGCTGAATTCCGGCTGAATTCCGGCTGAACTCCGGCCGAACTCCGGCTGAATTCCGGCTGAATTCCGGCTGAATTCCGGCTGAACTCCGGCTGAACTCCGGCTGAACTTAGGCTGAACTCCGGCCGAACTCCGGCTGAACTCCGGCTGAATTCCGGCTGAATTCCGGCTGAACTCCGGCTGAACTCCGACTGAACTCCGGCCGAACTCCGGCCGAACTCCGGCCGAACTCCGGCTGAACTCCGGCTGAACTCCGGCACCAGTTGAATTTTGAATTCAGTGGTAACTGAACTCTATTTTTGACGTTTGGTTAAAATGTGGCTGAGCTCCATTCTAACTCCAGCTGAATTCCAGCGGCATTCTGCCTGAGCTGTCACTGAACTCTGTTTCAGCTCTGGCTGAACTCCGGCTGAGGTCCGACTAAACTTCGGCTTGACTCTGGCTGAGATCCGGCTCATGAAGCCCTCCATGCTGCCGAAATCTGGCAGAGAGGTAAATGTACTCCAGCTTAACTCCAGCTTAACTCCAGCTGAGCTCAGGCTGAACTCCGGCCGAATTCCGGCCGAACTCCGGCTGAACTCCGGCCGAATTCCGGCTGAACTCCGACTGAACTCCGGCTGAACTCCGGCCAAATTCCGGCCAAATTCCGGCCGAATTCCGGCTGAATTCCGGCTGAACTCCGGCTGAACTCCGGCTGAATTCCGGCTGAACTCCGGTCGAACTCCGGCTGAACTCCGGCTGAATTCTGGCTGAATTCCGGCTGAACTTAGGCTGAACTCCGGGCTGAACTCCGGCTGAATTCCGGCTGAACTCCGGCTGAACTCCGGCCGAACTCCGGCTGAATTCCGGCTGAATTCCGGCTGAATTCCGGCTGAACTCCGGCTGAACTCCGGCTGAACTTAGGCTGAACTCCGGCCGAACTCCGGCTGAACTCCGGCTGAATTCCGGCTGAATTCCGGCTGAACTCCGGCTGAACTCCGACTGAACTCCGGCCGAACTCCGGCCGAACTCCGGCTGAACTCCGGCTGAACTCCGGCACCAGTTGAATTTTGAATTCAGTGGTAACTGAACTCTATTTTTGACGTTTGTGTAGCGTTAGCACGTTATTAATTAATATTTACCTCGAAAATAGCAGGGGGCACCACCTCTTTATTTTAATTTGTTACGTTACAGTCCAAAGAGGAAGACTGTTTAAAATCTTGCGATCCTGGTATATTAAATTATTAATTAATTAATACTTGATCTCATTAATTCATTAATCAATCAGTCTCATTCTGAGTCGTACGTCCTGTTTGGAGAGATAACCAGCTTAGTAACTTTCTGTGACGCTTTAAGTGGATTAATACAAAACATTTATTCAACACTGCACAGTATAGGGGTATAAACAATTGATAAGAGACAGAATATGGGTATTTTGCAATAGTTATAGGGAAATACGGTTGAAAGGGAGAGATATCTTAGCTAAACGGGAGGGCTAGTGACGGGGTTTAAAACGGTAGTACAGTCTGGGCCTCCACACTCAGTTTCTCTGGCTAATCACTTCGGCCGGTTATGTCCTACGGATCTCTGCCCAACCATCATTTCCAGAGGAAGGATTCAGTACTCCGAGTTCAGCAGAGTTCCACTGCTCCAAAGAAATCAGACTTTATGCGCCTTACTTTGCCGGAGAGTCGTGGTTCCTTATGAGATGAACGTCAGTCCTTGGGCCACGTTGCCTTGGTTACCACGGATGGGCGTCGTTGGGTTGGCTGTTCTTCTTGGCCGGGATGTGTGATTTAGCCAACACTCGCGTGTATCGGGCCAGACTTTAAAAAAAAGGGGAAGTCTAAAAAAAATGGGGAATTAATAGTTACGGAGCAAAAGACCAGAGGCTTAAGCTAAAAAGCGGAAGAGCAAGGGAAAAAGGAAGAGACAAGAGTTCATGCGCGCCTCTCTTTTAAGCTGGAGATCACATGTCAGCTTTCGTCCAATCAGAGTTCAGCTGGCTTTTGACCCAAGGGAAAAAGGGGGGTTGACCACGCTGAATTCATGAGACAAAGAAAAGGGAAATCTCTGCTCCTTTCTTATACCGTATTTAACCCATATGACAGTGATTTTAGACAATATAATGTTCTTAACAGACAATAATGTTGCATACAAGCAGGCATAAACATCCATATGAGCATTGACAGTTATCAGCATACAATACTTCATATTATCATGACAAAAATGGTAATGACAACTTTGCTTGCTGTTAACTAGAATGATCTGTAGCTGTTTGGGTAATACCTGTGGAATTAAACACTATTAGGTTATGCATTGCACATAGTGAGAACATTAAACATCCGTAGTTGAAATTGTCCATGGTTGTTTAGGCTGACATAAAGAAAAGTGTCCGTTATCCATGTCCTTTGGGGGGCGCTGTGGCTCCACGAGAGGGATTCTCTTTAAAATCCAATTTTCATAACTTGATAATTAAAGAAGGTACAAGAATGGCGAATGTTTCAAAATGATCTGTAGGTTTGTCCAGTAATGATTTTCACACTTTCAGTCTACGGAAAGCGAGGTTTATAGTGGAATTTTCACTCTCTGAAAATAGGGAAGTGTGGCATTCCTCCAGGTTGGACCAGCAGGACAGTTGAGGCTACATCTGCTCTCTTATCAGGAGGTGTCCTACATAATTTATTATTCGTAGCTGGTCTGGGGGAGAGAAGACTCGGAAACAAAGAACCCCATTTAGTCGGAATTCACATCTGGGTCCTTATCTTCTTTAGGTAATCCGTTGAAAGGGTCATAAACAGTGAAATGTTTTCGATGTCAAGACATTTGAAAAAAGGGGGGAAGGTTAATGTAAACATCTCCGTTCTCTGTCTTTCCTGAGAGCACGCTACATTTGGTTAAAATGTGGCTGAGCTCCATTCTAACTCCAGCTGAATTCCAGCGGCATTCTGCCTGAGCTGTCACTGAACTCTGTTTCAGCTCTGGCTGAACTCCGGCTGAGGTCCGACTAAACTTCGGCTTGACTCTGGCTGAGATCCGGCTCATGAAGCCCTCCATATCTGAAACAAAAATAATCTGCATTTTCCCAAAGACCTCAGTAACAAAAGAGGCCTCTGAACTGTAAATGAGGTCTATTATTCAAAGGTTATTACTCGGGGTTATTCGGGTTGTTCGTTTTGTACGTTAATAAAATCAAAGTCACAGTTTTTTAATAACTATACTTTATATTTACGGTGGCCCAGAAGGGTCAACGCAATACGAAAGCTGAAAAAGTCACAACACATAAGCCACAAAGGGAAGTTACGCTACAGCGGCGGTGAGCGGCGTTCAGGTCCGAGCGGATGAAAAGAGGAAGAGACATTTTACGTCTGTTTTCAAACTGAAATAACCGAGTTATTGTGCATTTTATGACCTCACCTTTGGTTCAACACAGGAGCTAAACAATCATTTTTGTTTATGTGCCTGACTGGCTGCAGGTACCAGACAGTTGAGGAGGGTTAGGGTTGGGTTGGGGTTGTGTTAGGGTTGGGTCGGTCAGTTTGCATCCACACTGCTGGAATAACACGGTTTAAGAGGCTGCATCAACACCTGCCCACAGGGATCAGCTGCATCACAAAGCTAACGAATGCTCTATAAAAGGTGCACTGTCCGACGTTTGGCTCTCAGCTGAGAGGCGATTTACGGCCGCCGTCGGCCCATAAAAGCACACAAACAGCAGGCCACTTTATGGGAGCGTGTGCTTGTGTGCGGGCATTAAAACAGGTGTCGACCATGATTGTAGGTCGTTTTTCAGCGGCTGCTTTTGTTGTGTCAAACCTTTATGTTGCTTACAATGCATTTGATTACTTTGAAATATGATCACAAAGAAAATAATGTAATTTCAGAGGAAATACGAATGTAACAAGGAGACTCTGCGGCTTTAGTACCACAAAAAGCTCTTCGTTTTGTCTGGTTATCAGGATATTTGGCTGTTTTTATGGCTATAAAACTAAAATAATGACAAAACTGTCAATCCAAAATCTAACTTAATGACAAAACATGCTGAAAACATTAAACATTTAACAATTTCATGTTCAATAAGATAAAAATTACAACTGCAGGAGATGTTATTGGAACATTTCCTAATACTTTCAGTCTTTGTGCTTCACAAGGCCAAATCCAGCCGGTCCTGGGCCCATCGGTCCTGTCAGTCCTGGGCCCATCGGTCCTGGGTCCATCGGTCCTGGGCCCATCTGTCCATCGGTCCTGGGTCCATCGGTCCTGGGTCCATCGGTCCTGGGCCCATCTGTCCATCGGTCCTGGGCCCATCGGTCCTGTCAGTCCTGGGCCCATCGGTCCTGGGCCCATCGGTCCTGGGTCCATCGGTCCTGGGCCCATCTGTCCATCGGTCCTGGGTCCATCGGTCCTGGGCCCATCAGTCCATCGGTCCTGGGCCCATCTGTCCATCGGTCCTGGGTCCATCAGTCCTGGGCCCATCAGTCCATCGGTCCTGGGCCCATCAGTCCATCGGTTCTGGACCCATCAGTCCATCGGTCCTGGGTCCATCGGTCCTGGGCCCATCAGTCCATCGGTCCTGGGCCCATCTGTCCATCGGTCCTGGGTCCATCGGTCCTGGGTCCGTCGGTCCTGGGTCCGTCGGTCCTGGGCCCGTCGGCCCTGGGCCCGTCGGCCCTGGGCCCGTCGGCCCTGGGCCCGTCGGCCCTGGGCCCGTCGGCCCTGGGCCCGTCGGTCCTGGGCCCGTCGGTCCTGGGCCCGTCGGTCCTGACCACACTAAGAGGAAACTGATCTCCATCGTCTCACGTGACCCAAAGCTAAACCTTGCAGTGTTGCTTGAATCTATAATTACGGCTTTTCTCTGCTAATGCGCCTCTCTCAGTGGCTCTTTACCTCCGCAGTTAGCCAGGCTTCTCCCAGCACCACAGAGGAAGAGCAGCTGTAATCAGCAGTTTAAATCTATACGGTTGTGTTTGCATGCATCATTCAGATGGAAAACATTTAAATTACAGCACATATATTCACCCCACCCTGTGGTGGCATAAAAAGCTGCGTCACGGAGCAGTTCTGACCCTCACAGCTCTGAGACTAACCCACGAGCACATTAAATATGAACAAGAAACTAACTGTTTCAGGCACTAAACTGTAAAGAGTTGACTCTTTGGAACATTTGGAAGCTTTTGAAGCCCAATCTGAACCTTCCTGTAACTCTCAGGGGTCAGCGAGTGCTTCCTGTCGTGGTTCTGGAGCAGAGAACAGTCTGGAAATGCTTTAATAGTGACCACAGAACATTTGGAAAGTTTAATCATCCTTCAGTCAGTGTCTATTTACTCTGCAGTAGTCTCTGGTACTTTCCGACTACAGCTCCGATCAGCATTGATGGGACAGTTTTCACTGAGGATGCTTTTGGGCCGTTGGGCCTACAGAGACGCCTCTCTTTGCTGATGGTGGCGTTTTACACGGAGACTCTGAAAGGGATTTCAGCTGTTTACCTGATTTTAGCTGATTTTAGCTGTTAGACTGGCAGCTCGCTGTCACAGGCCTGCTGTGGGAAGCCGATGGTCGATCTGACTCATCTCAGAAGGTTGGAACCGTCAGAAATGGTGGTCCAACCCAGCTGGCAGGGTCCCCTGAGGGCTTCTCGTAGTTTAGTTCATGGTGCACCCGCGTTAGAAAATGAAACTTTTCAGACGATGGGAACTCATTGACAAAGGTTTTGCTGTCATGAAACTCGAGCTGGTTACCAACCAGGACAACTAGTTTGTCTCCGGTCTGACTCAGGAATACTAACTGGCTCAGGTTTTCTGTCACAGCTTTTACGGAGACGAGTCTTTTATCATTTGCTGCCGCACGTCTTTTAACTGACACGCGTAAATACGAGCATATTTCCCCCATTTTAGCCTCACTTCACTGGCTGCCCATACATTTTAGGATCAGTTTTAAAATTCTTTTATTTAATCTTTTAATTCGATCTGCCTCTCCACGTCAGACAGGCTTCCTCTCTGTCTGTTTTTAAATCCTATCTTAAAACACATCTCTTCTCCTTGCTTTCGACACGATGTGAGATGTTGAAAGTATAATTATTATTTTTTTTATTTATTTTATTATTATTATTGTTTTAAATTATATAGCTGTTTTATGTCTTTTAATTTATTCTTGTATTCTATTCTTTAAATTTATTTATTTATTTATTTTTTTTTGTTTTTATCTTTCTGTACAGTACTTTGGAAAAAATTGGATTCGATTTGAGTTTCAGAGCTGAACGTAGCAGCCGGTTTGTTTCTTTAAAAATCACAGTGAAACTCAACAACCCCTCATTAATCACAGGGTCGGTAAGCGGCAGGCTAATGAGGCTGATGTTTCAGCTGATGTTCCAGCTGATGTTCCACCTGTGCTCAGCAAGTTAAACATCTGAACAACCTGTGGTTGACTCGTCTGTCTCCCCCCCGCAGCCTCCAGCTTCTCCATTCATTAACATCCTGAGCTGCTTCTTCAACCCGAGGACGAACAGAAGTTACAGAGTTTATCATTTTGCCCTTCATCCATTTATTTGGGTCGCTGCCCTGAAACACGATCTTATGTTGGCCGTAACGTATCAGGGCTGCCACATTTCAATAATTTGTTGGAATAATATCAGGTCTTTGGATTGTGGGAAGTTGGCGCCGAGCCGATATTACAGCACAGAACGAACAAAACTATCATTTTCAGTAATTTAAGGGACTGATTTAAGAGCCCAGAGGCAGAGATGTTGCAGAAAAGGTGTGACAAAGGCTAAATTCTGTGAATAATTCCATAAATCATTGCTTAGTAACTTGATAATCATCTCATATTTGCTGACTGTGTTGTTCACAACATTATTTTTATTATTTTTATTAGTTAATGTAAAAAAATACAGAAAATTATGTTTATTTATCATAATATTTCATTTAGGAAACAACATTGTCACCTGCTTTCTGTTCGGCACTAACTTTATGAAACACAAAACGATCAAAAATCTAATTTTTATGTCATTTATGTCCACAAAGTAAAGTCTCAGCTGCAGCTGGTCAAACAGTCTCAGACGGTAATCTTTAACGTTAGCTGCAACATTTCATGAAACTGTCATAAAAGGAAGGTTTAACACTTTTAAAGCAGCACTAAATAAGCTTGTAAACCTTCATCTGACTCATTATAAGTACGCCAGCCTCTGTCATGCAGATAAATGTTAATGTTAATGATGTTAATGCGTCTCTTGATATTTTGGAGGCTTCTGACGGTGTCTTTGTCAGCTGTGGATGTTCAGCGTTCAGATGGACGTTTGTTTTCTACAACTTTAACGCGACCAAAGACAAAAAAATGACCACATTTCTTTACACGCTTAAACTAAAATACACAGAAAACCAATTCAACTTATTCTTGTTTTATTTTTCTATTTTATTTTCAGTGAGATTTCTAAAGTGTTTTACAATATAAAACAATATAAAATGGTCACACGTGAGTAAAATCCGTCAAACTTTGCTCGATAAAGTTAGGTTTCCCCTCGATGCTTCACTCGGTCCCTCGTCCTAATGTACAACAGAAAACTCTGTTTTCATCAGTCAGATCCTGAATAAATGTAATCAAGAACAGGGTTAGGGGTCGTAACTGTATTAAAATATTCTTGTTATAGTCTTATTCTTGTTAGATTCGATTCGATTCGATTCGATTCGATTAGATAGGCTTCTGACAGTGTGTCTTTGTCAGCCTCTAAAGCATAATAACATATTTATTGTATAGCTGTGCGTGTTCAGGGTTCAGATTAATATTTGTTGTTCCATGCCACATCTGTAGGGGGAGCCAACCTGCTTTTCCACCTGTTAAAATGGAACAGGGGCTGTGTTCGAAACCACATACTACATACTGCATACCACTACATACTACATACTACATACTACATAGTTCCATACTGCATACTACATACTACATACTTCCATACTACATACTACATACTACATAGTTTCACACTGCATACTACATACTACATACTTCCATACTACATACTACATACTACATACTACATACTTCCATACTGCATACTTCATAGTTCCATACTGCATCCTACATTCTACATACTTCCATACTACATACTACATACTACATACTACAAACTACATACTTCCATACTGCATACTACATACTACATAGTTTCATACTGCATCCTACATTCTACATACTTCCATACTACATACTTCCATACTACATACTACATACTACATACTACATACTTCCATACTGCATACTACATAGTTCCATACTGCATCCTACATTCTACATACTTCCATACTACATACTTCCATACACATACTTCCATACTACATACTACATTCTACATACTTCCATACTACATACTTCCATACACATACTTCCATACTACATACTACATACTACATACTTCCATACTGCATACTTCATAGTTCCATACTGCATCCTACATTCTACATACTTCCATACTACATACTTGCATACACATACTTCCATACTACATACTACATACTACATACTACATACTACATACTACATACTACATACTACATACTACATACTACAAACTACATACTTCCATACTGCATACTACATACTACATACTACATACTTCCATACTACATACTACATACTACATACTACATACTTCCATACTGCATCCTACATTCTACATACTTCCATACTACATACTTCCATACTACATACTACATACTACATACTACATACTACAGACTACATACTACATACTTCCATACTGCATACTACATAGTTCCATACTGCATCCTACATTCTACATACTTCCATACTACATACTACATAGTACATACTACATACTACATACTACATTCTACATACTACATACTGATCGATCAGTCAGTATGCAGAGCGTTTACCCACAATGCATTTCGCTCCTGCCCGAGCTGAAATCAGCCGGCCTGAAGCTGATTTCTCTTAAGCTCTAAACTCTGTAAACTTTAGCAACATTTGAAACATTTTCAGGTGAGAAAGTAGTCGTTTAGATCCCCAACGTGTTGAAAACCTGACAAAATACCGGCTGTTTGCAATTTTGTTCCCACGAATTCGGCGCTACTAAAGCTAGCCGCAGTGAGCTAACGCACTTCCTGTTATTTTCACAAAATAAAATACCCGTTGCCTTTTATCATAGGGAAAGCCATTACCATACAATTGGTGCTTTTGTTTTGAAAACAGGAAGTGAACCTACCCTCGTTGTAGCTAGCTTGAAACTGCCGTTTTGACAGGAAATGACGATCGGCGACGTCACGTTACGTTGCATCTTGGGTAGTTTGAGTATGAGTAGTAACCTCATGATGCATACCCAACATTTAGGAGAATCTAGTATGCATCCGGGAACTTCTCACTTACTCAAACTCGCATACTAACTCAGAAAGTTAGTAGGAGTAGTAGGAGAAGTATGCGGTTTGAAACACAGCCGCATGGTTTCTGTGAACTGATTACAGTGCCTGCACTTTTTGTCAGATGTAATGATGTGTGTCCAATCATCTGGAAGCCTGTAAAAAGCATGAATAATGAGACGAGTGGAAGGTACCCTGTGGAGAGTCAGAGCAATGATTCAGGCTCAGCTGAGGGATTCACCTGTGATTCAGCACAGATGCATCCTGGATGTCTCTGTGGCTTCCACTGACAGCTTTCTGCCAAAGATGCTTCCTGGCAACCGTCTGCTGTCTGCACTGATTTGCTCTCCCAGCTGAGGTCGGTGGAGGTGAATTTAAACGGAGTTCTGTTGTCACACACAGGCAGAAACCAGGAGGTTACTGACAAAGAGGAGCAGCCTCAGGCTCAGAGTTACAGGCGTTTAAACTGAGCTGATGATCAGTTACTCAGAGCATTGATCAGCAGGAAGGGTTCACTTAGTTTTTCACACCCTGCTTCTGCGTTTTCTCTCAGTTTTTGTTCGTTTTGTTCATCTGAGGTTGGATTTACTGAGTTTACTGAGGAGCAGATTTATTACGTCCTGAGAACTGAAGGGGGTGCACTTTCTTTTACTAGAGCTGGGCGAGTTAACTCGTTATTATCGCGTTAACTGTCTAATTTAACGCCGATAAATATTTTATTGCGCATTAACGCAGGTTTTATTATTATTATTTTTTTAAAAAATACAATTTTAAATTTTTTGGGGGGGATTTTGTGCCTTTAATGCATAGGAAAGTTCAGAGAAACAGGAAGCAGAGAGAGGGGGAACAACATGCATTATTTATTTTATTATTGTAAAAGTATGTTGCTCACAGGCTTTTATTCTGTAAAAGTCTGTTGCTCACAGGCTTTTATTTTGTAAAAGTCTGCTGCTATCTGCTGTGGAACAGGAAAAGAAAGTAATCGGCGGATCCACCAAACATGGAGAAGGGTACGGAACTTTTACTCGGCCATTTTCATTTTAAAGTTCTTCCAGACGGCGGAGTCGACAGAACCAAAGTCATCTGTAAACTCTGCCAAGTTGAATTGTCTTCTCAGCGTAGTAGTTCCAGTCTAAAATATCACTTAAAGGCAAAACACACAACTGATAGCAGCAAGTCATTCAAGGAAACAGACAGTGGAGCGAGGCTTCTACATAAAAACTACAGAAAGATGCTGATGTTAAAAGTGTGTTTGCACAACAAATGTTATGGCACTTTCATTCATATGGCAGCACATTTAGAATAAAGCTAAATGCTAAAAGCTATACGCTACTTTTGGATTCATTTTTGGATTCTGCGTACAAATGAGATTAATCATGATTAATCAGGGAAATCATGTGATTAATTAGATTAAACATTTTAATCGTTGCCCAGCCCTAGTGTTTCAACCATCTCACTTCACCTGAAAACGAACGTGTAGAAATAAAGAAACACAAAGTTAGGGAGAGATCTGCTGAAGTTTCCATTCATTCGTGCAGAATCCGACAGATAAAGTTAAACCGATAAAGTTTCTGAACGTGTTTGGAATCTAAAATGAAACTCCAGATGAAACGACAGCTTTCTGCCATCAGCTTCAGGGTTTAAACACTGAACTGTGAGATATGAGCATTAGGACTAAAGGAAGCAGAGAGCTGCCATCCATCACCTGCGTATCTGATTTACTGTATTTCTGCTGCTCATCTGCATATTCTGCATGTAAAGACTTTCATTCCACAGAAAGTATGGAGACCGAGCTCCAATAAATTATTCAGTTAGCCAGTAGGAAATTAAAAAAGTTCCTCTCAGCCTGATAATTGGTCCACAATTCACCAAAGAGTTCATAATAACAAGAATAAGTTTATTATATATCATAAAGTTCCATTTTCCCTGTAATTATCTGAAACAGCTCCTCATTGGGTTGGAGTTCTTCAACAGGCAGGAATGCTCAAAAGCATAAAAAAATAAAAACTAATTTAAATAATTTAAATAATTTAAATAATTATAAAAAAAATTATAATAATAAAATAAAAAAATAAAAAAATAGTCAAAAGCATTTTTTTACTTTATGATTTATTCTATTGGAAACATCCTCTGATGCTTTCAGCCTGAAGATGAGATATAATAGGCAGACCGTTACCAGTCCTTTGTGAAAGAAGCTAAACGAAATTATTTCTCAGACATTATTGTTTTAAATTGTCACAAACCTGGTGTGTTCTTTAACCCTCCTGTTGTCCTGCGGGTCCAAAGTGACCCACCACCATGTTTAGCTCTAGAAAAAACACCTTAAACTATCTTTTTCCACTATCTTTTGAAATGTTCTGACTTTTCCTAAAGGGACCCCATCATTAGAAAAAGTCAGACTTTATTTTTGTTTATGTTTCCATGTGGGCTGTACACCACTAGGGCACAAAGATTGTCTTATGGGTCATTTTTGACCCGTGAATTATAAAAACATTTAAACCAGAAAAAAGTTCACTGTTTTTTTCCCTTTCAATATAATTAATTCAGAAGTAATTACTTCACATTTATATAATAGCAATAAAAAACCTTTATTATGTAAAAGAAAACTGAGAAAACAAGAAAACTGTTGGTCCAACTGACAGTTGGTTTGTGGTAAAAAAAAAAAAGTGTAATCCTGAAAACTGGTGATTGTCTTTTTGTTTTGTGTAACAAAAAATACATGATAACAAATGTATTGAATTGAGTTAAATAGATAAATAACAGGTGGTTTCATCATACAAACTAGATTTTTGATTTAAAATTCAATTAAGTTGCTTTATTTTGGGGCTTTGGTAGGGCGGCTCATCTGTTTTTGACTCATTTGAACCTGTGACCATAAGTACATTATGGGACATTTAAAGCCATCCGGCTCGCCCATTGACCCTGTTCCTCCTCAACTTTTTAAGGAGGTTTTCCCCACTGTTGGGCCATATTTACTTTGCATCATTAAAGGGACAGTTCGCCTCTTCTGACATGAAGCTGTGTAACATCCCATATCAGCAACATCATTTCTGAACATCTTCTTACCCCCTGCTGCGTCCTGTGAGCAGAGTTCCAGCCTCGTTTTGGTGTTGATGAAGGTAGTCCGGCTAGTTGGCTGGGGTTTAAAAAATAAAGCGTCTTGCTTCTCAGAACAATATGCGTTCAACAGAGTAATACATTTGCATCACAAAATGGTTCTCCAGGAAAAAGTCAGACCTCACAATCGCTTGGTGCTATTTTCTCTCCCTTCGTATAAAGGAGATCAGAGCAGATATTCACTTTAAAGCTGCTCAGAGCTGAACTAACTCTGGTTCTGCCTCAGATTCTGGGTTTATGTTCATGTTGGAACATGTTTCAGTGAATCTCTGCAGCTGTTACCATGGAAACATCTGCAGATATTCACTTTAAAGCTGCTCAGAGCTGAACTAACTCTGGTTCTGCCTCAGATTCTGGGTTTATGTTCATGTTGGAACATGTTTCAGTGAATCTCTGCGGCTGTTACCATGGAAACATCTGCAGATATTCACTTTAAAGCTGCTCAGAACTGAACTAACTCTGGTTCTGCCTCAGATTCTGGGTTTATGTTCATGTTGGAACATGTTTCAGTGAATCTCTGCAGCTGTTACCATGGAAACATCTGCAGATATTCACTTTAAAGCTGCTCAGAACTGAACTAACTCTGGTTCTGCCTCAGATTCTGGGTTTATGTTCATGTTGGAACATGTTTCAGTGAATCTCTGCAGCTGTTACCATGGAAACATCTGCAGATATTCACTTTAAAGCTGCTCAGAACTGAACTAACTCTGGTTCTGCCTCAGATTCTGGGTTTATGTTCATGTTGGAACATGTTTCAGTGAATCTCTGCAGCTGTTACCATGGAAACATCTGCAGATATTCACTTTAAAGCTGCTCAGAACTGAACTAACTCTGGTTCTGCCTCAGATTCTGGGTTTATGTTCATGTTGGAACATGTTTCAGTGAATCTCTGCAGCTGTTACCATGGAAACATCTGCAGATATTCACTTTAAAGCTGCTCAGAACTGAACTAACTCTGGTTCTGCCTCAGATTCTGGGTTTATGTTCATGTTGGAACATGTTTCAGTGAATCTCTGCAGCTGTTACCATGGAAACATCTGCAGTAGAGATGCTTAACTCGAATCTTTTGGGCGATCCGGGCTGATCGGATCATTTCGAGGAGGGGATTCGAGTTATACGGATCACTTGAATCACTTGAGTCACTTATTAAAAAAAAAAAAAACTTTCTGCCGTTAAGTGGCTATGCGCCTCGCCTTTTTTTGTCCCATTTATCAATTCATTTTGATAAATCAAAGAGCAGCCTACGGCTACAATTTCATTCATTTATTTTTGTCAAGTAATAATTCAATGCCATGTTATCTGAAAGCCAGACACAACAGCTAGTGTGTGCATTTACACAGCAACAAATGTGGTAGCATTAGGAGAGGCAATGCTGAGTTTAGACCTACAAGTAAACAACATGGAATGATCTTGCCCTCCCTATATCACTAAATGATTATTTTTCAACGACTGGTTATTTTTTAACCGAGCCTGTGGCGAGCTACAAAGGCTTCAGCAGTCAGATGGGTTGACGAGTCGACAATCCTTGCTGCCGGCAGAATCGAAACTTAAAAAGATCCGAGTTGGCATGGATCCGCTACTTGCCCGTCTGACCGCTGGCTCTGGGTGACTCAGCGGTCAGACGGGCTAGCGGATCCATGCCAACTCGGATCATTTTAAGTTTCGATTCTGCCGCGTGACTCGTCTGGCCGTGAGTCACCCAGAGCCGGCATGATTCGCCAGACTGGCCCGCGAGCCGTTCGAGCAGTACGAGTCAGCGGGGATTCGTCCCGTCCGGACGGATCGCAAGTCAGGACGGATCAGTAGGGGGCATGGCTCACTGAACCGGCTCGTGACAAACGGGGCGGGAGTTAGGTTTCGTTTCACTCAGTGTGTCTGTGACTGTGTTCGTGACTGAACACCATGCTTGAGAAAGACTGTAGCCTAGGAATATATATATATATATATATATATATATATATATATATATATATATATATATATATATATATATATATATATTCCGGTTTAATCTTTTTTTTTTAAGGCGGATCAAATGCATGCCACCATCCGGTCTGCCCGGGTGACGTATTTATCCGGGTTGAAAACCGGATAACCCGGATTTTGTTACAGCTCTAATCTGCAGATATTCACTTTAAAGCTGCTCAGAACTGAACTAACTCTGGTTCTGCCTCAGATTCTGGGTTTATGTTCATGTTGGAACATGTTTCAGTGAATCTCTGCAGCTGTTACCATGGAAACATCTGCAGATACTCACTTTAAAGCTGCTCAGAACTGAACTAACTCTGGTTCTGACTCAGATTCTGGGTTTATGTTCATGTTGGAACATGTTTCAGTGAATCTCTGCAGCTGTTACCATGGAAACATCTGCAGATATTCACTTTAAAGCTGCTCAGAACTGAACTAACTCTGGTTCTGCCTCAGATTCTGGGTTTATGTTCATGTTGGAACATGTTTCAGTGAATCTCTGCAGCTGTTACCATGGAAACATCTGCAGGTATTCACTTTAAAGCTGCTCAGATCTGAACTAACTCTGGTTCTGCCTCAGATTCTGGGTTTATGTTCGTGTTGGAACATGTTTCAGTGAATCTCTGCAGCTGTTACCATGGAAACATCTGCAGATATTCACTTTAAAGCTGCTCAGAACTGAACTAACTCTGGTTCTGCCTCAGATTCTGGGTTTATGTTCATGTTGGAACATGTTTCAGTGAATCAGCTGCAGCTGTTACCATGGAAACATCTGCAGATATTCACTTTAAAGCTGCTCAGAACTGAACTAACTCTGGTTCTGCCTCAGATTCTGGGTTTATGTTCATGTTTTAAGATGATTCACTGGAACTCTTCCTCATTCTTCATAAATATGGAGATAAATGAGCTCTGGATCAGGACTGAGGGATACTTTCTCTCCACATTTAATGCACAGTTGGTTTCCTCTCTGGCTTCATTCAGGTTTCTGACACAGATAAAGATTAATGTAAGTTTTTGTAACTCGGCTCTCAGCACTCTCACATTAAACACTAATCTACAGTTGGCACCTGACCCCTCCTGCACCATTTAAACCACTTGACTGAACTAACTGCTCACATATCGTGTGATTAAAACCAGTTTAGCAGCTTCAGCACTAAAAATCTGCGCTGATACATCAGGATTAATCATCTCATAAAGCCCTGCAGGATAGATCAGCCAGCGGGCATGTTACTGCAGAATGAGGACTCTGACTGGGATTCTTTATGAGTCATTTGGCTCAATTCAATTCAAAATACTTTATTAATCCCAGAGGGGGAAATTACAAGCAGTTCCAGTACGACCCATCCAGACAGACAACATAAAAACAAAAACAAGGGAGACGGGCGACCGTGGCCATGCAGCTCAGTGATGAGCGCTGCCAGATAGAAGAAAGGTACCACGTTAGGTGAGAGGAGGAGAAAAAAATCATATTTCACACTTTACCCTTACCAGGATACAGTTTGAGATTGCACAAAAAAAGCAAAACATACACAAAACATCAAGCATTGGGACCGGTGAGGAGGTGTGAGGTATGTTAATCATTGAGCATGTGTGTGTGTGTGTGTGTGTGCAATTAAGTCCATGAAACCCTGTCTCAGAGGCCATTGTCTGGATAATTCGATGGAAAGTTTATCAACCAGCCTAAACAGTTTCCACAGGAGTCCTCAGGAAGGGGAGGGAGCACATGGGGCAGAGCGTCTTATTTACATAGCATCCAGGAGAAGCTGCAGCTGGCAGCCAAGGCCAGCACAGGGGAGCCAGATTCAGATAACAATCTGTTTGGGTCAGGCAGACTCTTAATTTTTTCGCCTGCCTTGAAGTCTTTGCTGTTGCGTCTCAATGGTGAATCCAAACAGCCAAATTGTGGAATGTAAAGCCAAATTCCAGAACCTTTCCGCCCGGTCTGAGCGATCAGCTTTCTCCCAGATTTATTCCATTTCTCTTCTTTAATTTTAATTTTTTTTTAAATTCAGCAGCACATTTATTTATTTATTGAAATTTTTTATTATTTTTTCCGCCTGGTCCGAGCGATCAGCTTTCTCCCAGATTTATTCCGTTTCTCTTCTTTATTTATTTATTTATTTTTAATTCAGCAGCACATTTATTTGTTTATTTTTTATTTTTTATATATATTTTTTTTATTATTTTTAATTACATTTTTTTTCAGCAGCACATTTATTTGTTTATTTTTTATTTTTTATATATATATTTTTTTATTATTTTTAATTACATTTTTTTTTCAGCAGCACATTTATTTATTTATTGAAATTTTTTATTATTTTTTCCGCCCGGTCCGAGCGATCAGCTTTCTCCCAGATTTATTCCGTTTCTCTTCTGAGTCCAGGAACCTCAGCCAGCCTGCTAACCTGTGTAAGGGTCACATCCAGCTTCCCATTCTGCTCACGTAACATCTCAGTCTGAGTGTTGATGGCTCTGTCGATCCCCCTGTAAACGCTGCCCACGTTTTCTTAATTTCTTGATATGCCGGTATCCTCCAACTCCAAACAGCAGGAAACCAGTAATCATAAATCCAGATGTGTATAAATCTTCAACATCCTCGACTGACAACATCAATAGACACACAATCCTCCATTTCCCCAGGAGTCCATTGAGTATCCAGCGAAGAATGTCCCGCCAGGGCATGAGGGTTCTCCTTCTCCCAATTTTGCATTAGAGAAAATTTGATCATTTGTTTCTTCTCTGCAGGTACGGCGACATGGTTCCGAACACCATTGCGGGGAAGATCTTCGGTTCGATCTGTTCTCTGAGCGGCGTGCTGGTGATCGCCCTGCCGGTGCCCGTCATTGTGTCCAACTTCAGCCGGATCTACCACCAGAACCAGAGAGCCGACAAGATGAGAGCCCAGCAGGTCTGATTCTTTTAGGTTCAAAGGGTTGTAAACCCAGCAGAACTCCCTGGCCCCACAGCGTTGGTTTAAAGAGCCTGAGCTCAAACAAGCCGAGCAGGCGGAGCTGCATCCCGGTGCTTCGGCTCCCTCATCAGGAGCTACAGCAGAACATACTTTATCAAAGCAGAGGACTCATTAGGCATCAGTATTCAAAGGGCTCAGTGTCAGCATGTATCAGTGCATCCAGAAACATGAAGCCTTTAGAGTTCAGTCACATTCTCTGAGCACCACAGTTATCCTTCTGAACTCCTCGCATCATCGTGTTTTCTATGAAAGCCAAGAAGAAGTTTGAGGAAAGGAAGTAGATCAAACAGTATCTGTATTGTGTGGTGGTCCTTAATTTTTTCCCTTTGGGTCTTAAACGTAAAATGCAAGTAAACATGGCGTATTGGCTGTTTGTAAAATACACCAGTCAGCCATAACATTATGACCACTGGCAAACCGTGATGGTGTCACCTGGCAGTGAGTAAGCATTTAGTCTTTGGAAGCAGTAGAAATGGGCAAGCATCATGATAGCTTTATGGATGGTTTATAGTAGCTCATCTCATCTGGTGGGATGTTCCTGGTCTGAGGTTCCTGGTCTGAAGTTCCTGGTCTGAGGTGGACCTTTCAGAAGCAGGTGGCTCAGACAGAAGGTGGGAGCGAAGGCTGGTCCATGAAGTCAGTCAGCAGAGGAGACGGGAAGCTGTCAGAACACAGCAAGTCACAGTTTGTCATGTAGGGGGTCAGCATCCATCAGTGGTAGGGTAGGGTAGGGTAGAGTAGGGTTAGGTTAGAGTTAGGTTAGGTTAGGATAGAGTAGGGTAGGGTGGGGTAGGGTAGGGTTAGGGTAGGGTAGGGTAGGGTTAGGGTAGGGTTGAGTTAGGTTAGGTTAGGATAGAGTAGGGTAGGGTGGGGTGGGGTAGGGTAGGGTTAGGGTAGGGTAGGGTAGGGTTAGGGTAGGGTAGGGTAGGGTAGGGTTAGGGTGGGGTAGGGTAGGGTTAGGGTAGGGTAGGGTGGGGTAGGGTAGGGTAGGGTAGGGTAGGGTAGGGTTAGGGTAGGGTAGGGTTAGGGTGGGGTAGGGTAGGGTTAGGGTAGGGTAGGGTGGGGTAGGGTAGGGTAGGGTAGGGTAGGGTAGGGTAGGGTAGGGTAGGGTTAGGGTGGGGTAGGGTAGGGTTAGGGTAGGGTAGGGTGGGGTAGGGTAGGGTAGGGTAGGGTAGGGTAGGGTTAGGGTGGGGTAGGGTAGGGTTGAGTTAGGTTAGGTTAGGATAGAGTAGGGTAAGGTAGGGTGGGGTAGGGTAGGGTTAGGTTAGGTTAGGTTAGGTTAGGGTGCCAGCAGATCCTCACTTGTCTGGTGGATTTCTGGACTGGTCAGAGCTGTTTTGGTGGGAAAATAATTTTTCCTTTCAGGTGCATCATGTCATGGCAACAGTTACGGGATGACTCAGCTGTTTGGGGGGGGGGGGGTTACACTGGATGTTCTTGCATTGCATTCTGATGTGTTGTCCATCTTTATAATCTGAACCTGCAGCCTGTGTTAATCTGGTTCATCAGTTTGCTCCAAGTTTCTCTGTTCAGCCTGCAAACTGCCACCAAACCTGTCCTCGAGGATCCAAAGAAAACGTTCCATTTAATTCACCCGAGAGACTGAAAGTTTAGGGGCAGATTGTGCGCACCGTGCATTTCCTGCGTGTGTGTGTGTGTGTGTGTGTGTGTGTGTGTGTGTGTGTGTGTGTGTGTGTGTGTGATGTGCTGATGCTGCTGTTTTCCTGTGTTTCTGTCTGACAGAAAGTGCGTTTGGCTCGGATCCGCATGGCAAAGAAAGGAACCACCAACGCCTTCCTCCAGTACAAAGAAGACCGAACACTCGGGGTGAGACACACACACGCTCACACGTGCACATGCACGTGCACATGCACGTGCACATGCATACACACCGGCTGGAAGAAGATTTCCAAACAGCAGAAAGTTCAGCCTCAGCTGATGGTTCGTGTTTCTCTGGAGTTGGCTGCTGGTTGAAATGAAATAAGTCTGAGACCTGATCACACAAAGATTTTGGGTGTCGATCTGTAAGAAAGAGACACAAAATGTCCTTTAGATGAATGAAGTTCAGGTGATTCAGAGACAGTTTGATGGATTCTGCTGTCGACATCACAAGAATCCAGCTGCCAAACCTGTGGGCTGCGTTCCATCCGGCTGAAATCATCTTGTCCTCCTGCTTCCAGAGGTAGAAAGTGAAAAGTTAGACCCACAAAGATGAATACAGCAAGCTGGAATAATTTCTTATTATGGTTTCTTATTATTCTCTTGTAAATAAGTCAGTAACTGTGAGAACTAGGTTTTTTTTCAGCTCCTTCTGCTCTTTTCTCCACCCGACACGTTGTTTCTGGGCTGTAATGTGTGTTAAAGCTCAGCAGAAGTCTGACAATGAACCGGATGCACGAATCTCAGGAACCTTTTTCAGCTTCGTTTCAACTCAGATTCTGTCGGAGGATAAAACCTTCGATGGGTTTTAGATGTTTGAACAGAAAAGCAGCTTTCACAGATCTCACACACAGACTCAGTCCGATAGTCTTAATCCGTCCTCAGCACCGAGCGAGGGACGGCTGCTGGGGACGAGGAGAAGGTGTAAGAGGATAAGGGAGGAGAAAACAATAACGGTGGAAAATACCTGAGCGAGTGATGAAGAAGAAGATTAAAATGAGATGATAAAGCCTGAAAGAGTTTTATAAAACACACAGTTCTTAGGCAGTTATTTAAAGATGTTCCATCTCACACTTTATCCCAGTGAAGCCTTCAGCTGAACTCATCAGTTTTTATCTGTGAAAACCTCCAGAAGGTTAACTTCATTTAAGCCCACAGTCACTGCAGAAGCCAAACATCTGGACACAGCTGCCTCCAGTGGGTTTGGTGAACCCATCCTTCAGATTCAGCTGATTGCACAGCTTTATTCCTCGTTCCAAAGACAGAAAGCTGCTGTTGTTCTGCTGAAGGATGGAGGTCTGTGGACACGTTGGGAGCAGCAGACTCAGTGTGATCGTTCAGCCCGATAATATGAGGTTCTGATGGTGTTTAAGGGTTCTCAGGTCTGTTAGAAACGGTCCAGAACAGACCGCGTTCAATGCGTTTATGGGAATATCACCATTATAATCCAGCACAGACTGAAACGGGCCAGTTTTAAACTTATCTTACGTAGCTGAATGTGATTTATAAGGTTTAGTTTTAGTGTTTTTTTCTCTGCACCAGGACTCTTTTTACTGCTTTTCACTTGGACAATAGATACATACTGTGTATGTGTATGTGTGTGCGTGAGATCTGCCTTTTTGCTGAATCTATGGAAGGGCT
The DNA here is from genome assembly GCF_027942865.1 of Odontesthes bonariensis. NCBI lineage: Eukaryota > Metazoa > Chordata > Actinopteri > Atheriniformes > Atherinopsidae > Odontesthes > Odontesthes bonariensis. The sequence goes on from NC_134515.1 coordinate 1,870,902, forward strand.
ATATGGCTGTTATATGTGCAATGTTGTGTATATTGCCTTGTGTTTTTTGTATTGACATATGTTTGCTAGTAGACACCTTAATTTCCTTCGGGATTGATAAATGATACTCTACTCTACTCTCTACTGTTCTGAAGGGGTTTGGAGGCTTGTTGGGTTAGGCTGTTAGAGCTGACAGATGTGGACGGGCAGCAGAAACAACCCATCAGCATCGATGGGAAAATTTCATAAAAATTAGTTTTATACAAATGAAACGTTAAGCGTAGATAGAAAGCAGAAACCAAACATGTAGAATCAGATGAATCAGATGAAACATCCACCTGTAGAAGAACATATTCCACGAAAGAGTCAAATCTCACTTTCAACATTTGATGTTTTCTATGTTTTATTGTTAATTTAATGTTGGTTTGTGAGCTTTGTAAATCATTCCTTCTGCTTTCTGTCCTTTCCTGGCTGTATTTATTTCCTGGTTGGTATTTATTTGGTGACTGGGCCACCGGTCTGTTACCAGGCAGATAAAATCACACCTTTACCGGGATGTGATGAGCTCAACTGGTCTCTGTTGTGTTTTCAGGACCGGAACAGTGACAGCACGGCTCTGTGCGTGAAGAACAAGTCGGCGTTCGAGCACCAACACCACCACCTGCTGCACTGCCTGGAGAAGACCACGGTGAGGCTCCGCCCCCCTCCGGCAGACCCCTCTGAACATCACAGTCTAACATCCCAGATCACAGCACAGCTGTTGAGCTGCCCAGAACCAGAGATGGGATAGTTTTTAATCTGCTGTGTATTCAGTAGTTTTTATGTCGGGTCAGAGAGACCAAATCTGTAACCGTGGGTCCTGTCCGGGATGATTTTACAGAAAACAGTTTGGCCTCATACAGTTAAGAAGATCCAAATTTTCTGATGACATGAAAGAGATTTAAACCTGAAATGTTCTGAATATCTTACAGGATAAACATGAATGTGAGGTCTGAGCCCTGCCTCAGACGAGTGGCACACCCTTTAATTCCACCTTAAATGTGTAAACTCTGGTCTAAATATGGCCGTCCTTCCCCTTTTTCATAATGTGCCGTTCACCTGCCTCCTCCAACAGGAACGGAAGCTCTGACTGCCCCTTTGTTTCCTCACAGAACCACGAGTTCACAGACGAGATGACCTACAGCGAGCTGTGCATGACGGAGTCGGTGGGCTTCAGGACCAGTCGCAGCACCTCCCTGTCCAGCCAGCAGGGGGCGACCAACAACTCCACCGGCTGCTGCCCCCGCCGGGCCCGCAGGAGAGCCGCCATGCGGCTGGCCAACTCCACGGTGTCGGTCAGCCGGGGGAGCATCCAGGAGCTGGACATCCTGCACGTGAAGAACACCTCCATCCCGCCGCAAACGTAAAGATTTGAATGAACCGTTCAACTCGTGTAGTTCTGTTCTGGATCCGGCTGAACAGGGTGAAAAGGATCCAGATAAACTGCTGCTACAGATTTAATGAAAAGCAGCAGATTTTATCTAATTTATGCATTTTTTAAATTATTTATTTATTTATATTTATGCATTTATTTATTTATGAAATAACTTAATGAAGAGAATGAAACAGTTTTTAATTTCTATGGTTTTACGTATCAGGATGAATCAAAATAAAAAAGTGTCAAAACTCAGTGAATCCAGCAACATGACATGTATAAATAGAACTTGTTAGGCAGTTTTGTCTCATATTAAGTGTAATGAGATATTTTGATTAGAAATGAGACAAACATACTTGGTAAGGCTTTGATTTTTTCCAGTGAAACAAGCCATACTTGTTTTGGATTTACTGAGTTTTCCCACCTGGTGGTTTCATGGTGTCCTGATACGTAAAACCTCGGGAAACAGAGAGAAGGTGTTGTTTCTTTTTCACTCAAATGTTTCTATTTCTGCCGCCTCCCAGCACCTGAAAACGAGCTAATCTGTTGTTTTTGTGTCTTTGTTTCTCACTAAGCCGTTCCAGTTTGAACGCTCAGGCGGACGGTCTGAAGCTGAACTGCGGGGAGCACGACTTCACCGCCGCCATCATCAGCATCCCGACGCCGCCCGCCAACACGCCGGATGAGAGTCTCCCCCCGTCGCCCGCTCCCATCCCCGGCATCCTGCGCAACACCCGGGCCACCGCCTACACGCACGAAACCGTTAAAATCTCCTCCTTATAACCTCCGACTTCACTTTCCTCTCGACCCCCTCCCCTCCGCCCAATCAGCTTCTTCCCCATCATCCCCCTCCGACCGTCTGATCCTGGACCTGGGGCACTGCTGGCTGAGATTTCAGACACAACGACCACGCTGACGGATACCCGGGGGGCCGTTGGGCGGCTCTCAGATCCTCTCATCGGTTCTGTGGATTAAAATAAAGAAGAAGTTCAGTAAACTCGGCCTCCGGAGGGTTTTCTTCCACGCACTGCCCACTCCTGCACACTTTGACCTTTATATTTCGATGCACAAACCTCAGGAAGTTGGTTCTGGAGGATCGGTTTCCAAAGCTTTGGTTTCTCCGGGTCCGCTCTGCTCTTGTTTAACAATAATCATTCAGAGGACGAATGCAGAGAGACTTCTGGAAGGTTTTTCCTGGATTGAATCTCCTTCTGTTTTCCGGTGACGGCGGCAGATCGGTCCAGTCCAGTTTGGCGTTGGACGACCTTTGTTTTAAAGGAACAGGATGTAGTTTTCAACCCAAACAAAGAGGACAAAAGATGAACTTTGGGAGTGTGTGTGTGGCGCTAACTCAGCGAAAGAATCTCAGGCTTTCATCAGATTCCAGCTTTAAAGGAGTTAAAGGAAGAAGAAAAGTCTTCAAACACTGAGGAAGACGCTTCTCACGCTGATGAATCTCACATAAAATGAACTAAACTCGGATTAAAAGCTCTGATAAAAGTGTTGAAATGAGGATCCAGAACTGGATCAGTCTGGGTCTGATGTGAACTGGTCTGCGTCTGATGTGAACCCAACTGGTCTGGGTCTGATGTGAACTGGTCTGCGTCTGATGTGAACCCAACTGGTCTGGGTCTGATGTGAACTGGTCTGGTCTGGATCTGATGTGAACCCAACTGTTTTGGGTCTGATGTGAACTAAACCAGATCTGATGTGAACCGAACTGGTCTGGTTTGGGTCTGATATGAACCGAACTGGTTTGGGTCTGATATGAACTGGTCTGGTTTGGGTCTGATATGAACCGAACTGGTTTGGGTCTGATGTGAACTGGTCTGGTTTGGGTCTGATGTGAACCGAACTGGTCTGGCTGTAGCTCCAAAGTCTTTGTCCCAGACCGGGATCGAGAGCCTTTTAATCTTCAAAATATGCAACATTACAAGAAGCAGGAAAATAGCATCAACAAGCGAGAGAATAATATCAATAACAATAATAACGTGTGTTTAAGAACTAATGAAACGAAGGCAGGGAACAAACTGTTGTGATGTTTTCACTGAGCGGGAACACAACAGGAGTTCTGCAGCAGAGTTTAAAGGGAAAACATTAAGAGCTCCTTAATGTCGCAGTCGTCCCGTTAGCGTGCACCTCCGTTCGTTTCAGCAGGAATCCGGAATGACTGAGACAAATCTGGTGATTTATGGATAAAAATCGGCAATCGACTATGGTGAAGTACACAAGTGTTTTAAATTTAAATCCTTTTTACGTTTAAATAATTTTTACATTTAAACCCGTTTTACGTTTAAATCCTTTTTACGTTTAAATCCTTTTTCTGTTTAAATTCTTTTTACTTTTAAATTCTTTTTACATTTAAATCCTTTTTATGTTTAAATCCTTTTTACGTTTAAATTCATTTACGTTTAAATTCTTTTTACGTTTAAATCCTTTTTACGTTTAAATCTTTTTTACATATAAATCCTTTTTACATTTAAATCCTTTTTACGTTTAAATTCTTTTTACGTTTAAATTCTTTTTACGTTTAAATCTTTTTTACATATAAATCCTTTTTACATTTAAATCCTTTTTACGTTTAAATTCTTTTTACATTTAAATCCTTTTTACGTTTAAATCATTTTTACGTTTAAATCGTTTTTACGTTTAAATCCTTTTTACTTTTAAATCCTTTTTATGTTTAAATTCTTTTTACGTTTAAATCCTTTTTACATTTAAATCCTTTTTACGTTTAAATTCTTTTTACATTTAAATCCTTTTTACGTTTAAATCATTTTTACGTTTAAATCGTTTTTACGTTTAAATCCTTTTTACTTTTAAATCGTTTTTACGTTTAAATTCTTTTTACGTTTAAATCCTTTTTATGTTTAAATCTTCTGAATATGGAAACCAAACTAATTAAAAAAGCAGATTTTAGTTTCTTTTTTGATTCGATGGCAACACAGCGTCTCGTGTTCCAAAGAGTGCACGCTGGAGCGTTAGCGTGCACGCTAACGGGCACATGCGACCGCGGCTGGGAGCGCCTTAATGAGGCGAACAGACGGAGACTGGACGTACATACTGTAACATATTTTGTATCATAAACTTCAACCGCATCTTCCAACCTAAAGATAAAAAAGATAGACGAGCGTCTGTCGTGCATGAGCCTCGTACAGTAGAAGTAGTGCTACTGACCCTAGGAACTTATCAACATTATCAGAGAAAAAAGACACAATGAGGTGGAGAAGAAGAAGATCTCATCATCTTTTCTTTTGCATGACGATGTTGGTTTGTTGGTCAACCCCCCCAAACCTCTTCCAACCTTTTCCAAAAGAGTGTTTGCACCACCGAGGAGAAATCAAGCCGATTATATCGACAAAGTGACCGATTTCTGAGTCATTTGGGCATGTTCCTCGCCTGAATGTGTGTGCGTGGCAGCGGGCGGGTGTGACTGTGTGTGTATTTGTATGATGAGCCGTCACAAATATGCATGGATACCGTTATAGGTATTTTATCTGTTTTCTCCTGCAGAGGAAAGACTGAGAAAAGAGACTGAATCCAGCGTTTGTTCTCACAGTGTTCTGAATCTGTGGCTTCCAGCCAGGCCCGACGCCCCAACGCCCAACACCCCAATGCCAAACACCCCAACGCCCAACACCCCAATGCCAAACACCCCAACGCCCAACGCCCCAACACCCCAATGCCCCAACGCTCAACGCCCCAACGCCCAACACCCCAACGCTCAACGCCCCAACGCTCAACTCCCCAAAGCCCAACACCCCAACGCTCAACGCCCCAACGCCCAACACCCCAACGCTCAACGCCCAACACCCCAACGCTCAACGCCCCAACGCCCCGACGCCCCGACGCCCAACGCCCAACACCCCAATGCCCAACACCCCAACGCTCAACACCCCAACGCTCAACGCCCCAACGCCCCGACGCCCAACGCCCCGACGCCCAGCGCCCAACACCCCAACGCCCCAACGCCCAACACCCCAACGCTCAACGCCCCAACGCCCCAACGCCCAACACCCCAACGCTCAACGCCCCGACGCCCAACGCCCCGACGCCCAACGCTCAACACCCCAACGCCCCAATACCCCGACGCCCCAACGCCCAATGCCCCAACGCCCCAACACCCCAACGCCCCAACACCCCGACGCCCCAATGCCCAATGCCCCAACGCCCAACACCCCAACACCCCAATATCCCAATGCCCCAACACCCCGACGCCCCAACGCTCAACGCCCCAACACCCCGACGCCCCAACGCTCAACGCCCCAACGCCCCAACACCCCGACGCCCCAACGCCCAATGCACCAACACCCCAACACCCCAATACCCCAACGCCCCAACACCCCAACGCCCAACACCCCGACGCCCCAACGCCCCAACGCTCAACGCCCCAACGCTCAACGCCCCAACGCCCCAACGCCCCACACCCCAACGCCCAATGCCCCAACGACCCAACACCCCAACGCCCAATGCCCCAACGACCCAACACCCCAACGCCCAACGCCCCAACGCCCCAACGCTCAATGCCCCAACGACCCAACACCCCAACGCTCAACGCCCCAACGACCCAACACCCCAACGCCCAATGCCCCAACACCCCAACGCCCAATGCCCCAACACCCCGACGCCCCAACGCCCCGACGCCCCAGCGCCCCGACGCCCCGACGCCCCGACGCCCCAACGCCCCAACACCCCGACGCCCCGACGCCCCGACGCCCCGACGCCCCGACGCCCCAACACCCCGACGCCCCGACGCCCCAACGCCCCGACGCCCCAACGCCCCAACGCCCCAACACCCCGACGCCCCAACGCCCAATGCACCAACACCCCAACACCCCAATACCCCAACGCCCCAACACCCCAACGCCCCGACGCCCCAACGCCCCAACGCTCAACGCCCCAACGCTCAACGCCCCAACGCCCCACACCCCAACGCCCAATGCCCCAACGACCCAACACCCCAACGCCCAATGCCCCAACGACCCAACACCCCAACGCCCCAACGACCCAACACCCCAACGCCCAACGCCCCAACACCCCGACGCTCAACGCCCCAACGACCCAACACCCCAACGCCCAATGCCCCAACGACCCAACACCCCAACGCCCAATGCCCCAACGACCCAACACCCCAACGCCCAATGCCCCAACGCCCCAACACCCCAACACCCCAACGCCCCAACACCCCAACGCCCCAACACCCCGACGCCCCAATGCCCCAACGCCCCAACACCCCAACACCCCAACGCCCCAACACCCCAACGCCCCAACGCCCCGACGCCCCAATGCCCCGACGCCCCGACGCCCCAACACCCCAACGCCCCGACGCCCCAACTCAGTGTGAGTCTCAATGACTCACATCAGTTCATACTAACATCATTAACTTCCAACATAGAACTACGTAGAACATTAAATAACCATTTTTGGGAAAATAAGCTAAAAATTGCACATATTTGCACATATTCAGGGTTTTTGAAAGCATTTATGTGGCGTTTAATGTCCACGTGCATGATGCATTCAGGTGTATTAACCACAGAAAGTTTATTTATATTTCATAAAAACACAAAAGCACTTAGAATCTAATCATTTCACATTTTTACATCTTCCCAACATCAGTTTTGAGTTCAGACTGAGTGCGAATCTGGCTGTTAGTCTGATTTACTTTCATCCACTTTAAACTGTTTGTGTCATTAAACTTCACATTAGGGTCCAACATGCCACCCCCCCCCCCCCCCCCCCCCCCATCTGCACGGGTCCACATCTGGAAAAGAAATGTGAACATTTTTGGGACTTTTTCTGGAGAATCCTGTTTTTGACGTCTGGTCGGAAGCTGCTGGTTTAACTGAAAGTGACTCATTTTGAGTTTCCATCAGTTTTTATAAATCAGTGTAAAAGTCATTATCGACCCAAAACTTAACATAAAGTGAGCTCGTGTGTTCTGTGATTGGCTGCACAGATTGGTGTCAGATTTGTATATCTTCAGGTTCTGAAAGTGAGTTTAAAAGTTGGTGAATTGATGGATTGTTGCTGCTTAAAGCTGCTGAACCTCATACATCCACCCAGCAGGGGGCACTGCAGGAAGTTTAACAACAACTTTATTTTAGTTTCGATTGATTTTATTCAGAATTATTAGTCCTCACATTAATAATTCCTGAAGAACTGAATCTCAGTCGAAGGTTGAAGCATTTAAATAATTTATTATCTTTTTAAATGTAACTTTGTTTCTTCCAAAATGATGAAAATATCATATTTTACTCACTGAATGGGAGGATGTGGGATGCCATTTTAAAAAATTGATTGTAAATAAATAGCTTAGAATACTATTCCTTTGAAATGAATAAATAAGTCCTGATTTAAATAAAATAACACGAATATTTGGATGAGTGAATTATTTAAATTAAATGTTTATCTGATTTAAGGAAATAAGTTATATTTTATTAATAACAGTAGACCCTTATTTATCATTTCAGAGGCATAATTATTTATTTATCACAGCAGGAGGTTGTCCTCACTTCAGTTTGAGCTCGATGTGTTCCACATTTCTGCAGCCGTCCCAGTTATGACGGTTCTGAACCGTTCTGGGTTGAATATTTGCATGTGCGACGGCCGGGAGCCACTGATACCATTCTGTCCTGATACCATTCTGTCCTGATACCATTCTGTCCTGATACCATTCTGTCCTTATACCATTCTGTCCTGATACCATTCTGTCCTGATACCATTCTGTCCTGATACCATTCTGTCCTGATACCATTTTGTCCTGATACCATTCTGTCCTGATACCATTCTGTCCTGATACCATTCTGTCCTGATACCATTCTGTCCTTATACCATTCTGTCCTGATACCATTCTGTCCTGATACCATTCTGTCCTTATACCATTCTGTCCTGATACCATTCTGTCCTGATACCATTCTGTCCTTATACCATTCTGTCCTTATACCATTCTGTCCTGATACCATTCTGTCCTGATACCATTCTGTCCTGATACCATTCTGTCCTCATACCATTCTGTCCTGATACCATTCTGTCCTTATACCATTCTGTCCTTATATGATTCTGTCCTGATACCATTCTGTCCTGATACCATTCTGTCCTGATACCATTCTGTCCTTATACCATTCTGTCCTGATACCATTCTGTCCTTATATGATTCTGTCCTTATACCATTCTGTCCTTATACCATTCTGTCCTTATATGATTCTGTCCTTATACCATTCTGTCCTTATACCATTCTGTCCTTATACGATTCTGTCCTGATACCATTCTGTCCTGATACCATTCTGTCCTGATACCATTCTGTCCTGATACCATTCTGTCCTGATACCATTCTGTCCTTATACCATTCTGTCCTTATACCATTCTGTCCTGATACCATTCTGTCCTTATACCATTCTGTCCTTATACCATTCTGTCCTGATACCATTCTGTCCTGATACCATTCTGTCCTCATACCATTCTGTCCTCATACCATTCTGTCCAACATGTTTTCACATTGTTTTAATGTCCCAATGAGACTAAATATGAGTTTTATTGACAGATTTCGGGTGTGGTGTCGGATGACTTGTGTGCGCAGACTCCAGCCACAACATTAACACCACCCGCTCAGTGTCGTTGGGTGGGGTTTGTTGAGGTTTATGGTTATGGGTGGGATCCAGCTGTGTTTCAGATTCATGAATCCAGGAGTTTCCCAGCAGAACTTATCATGACATATTCTGTAAATTCAGCTGCCGGTGGTTTTAAAGTTGTGGCTGATGGATTAAAATGTTTTCATCACGATTTGAATTTTATTTAGAAAATGTCTCCTTTAAAGTCACATGTTTTCAAATGTTGCTGCACTTCAGCGGCAGATTTAAAGAGCAACTTCACACTGAATCCCCTGTTCTGAGTGTCTGGTGTTTGGTCGGCCAGATGTGCCGGGCTTCCTGAGGCTCCGCCCCCACCACCCTGAGGCCCCGCCCCCTCCGCCCTGAGGCTCCGCCCCCCGTCCACAGGCATGAACCTGAATTTTAAGGTGGACACAGTGTTGAGTTGCTCTTTGACTGTCTGCAGCTCTTCATCTGAACAGGACGTGAGCAGATACATGTAAAGGTTTTATTTCCTGTGTGTCAGATGAAAAAGACAAAGCAGTGGTGAGAGGGGGAGTGAAACAGCTGATGTTCGGTCTCTGTGAGGGAGGAGTGGTGAGCGAACGATGGAGAAAACAGCATTAAAGCACAGAGGTGTATATTCCATTCCACTAATAAAGACAACAGAACCCAGAGTGTGTGTGCCGAGTTTTTCTTTACGATCGTCTCCTCAGGTCAGGAAACAGGCTCCGCCCCTCACACTGTAGCCCCTCCCACCAGAGCCTGGAGAAGGACGCTCCACCTTAAAGGGACAGTTCGCCTTTTCTGACATGAAGCCGTGTAACATCCCATGTCAGCAACATCATTTCTGAACATCTTCTTACCCCCTGCTGCGTCCTGTGAGCAGAGTTCCAGCCTCGTTTTGGTGTTGATGAAGGTAGTCCGGCTAGTTGGCTGGGGTTTAAACAATAAAGCGTCTTGCTTCTCAAAACAATATGCGTTCAACAGAGTAATACATTTGCATCACAAAATGGTTCTCCAGGAAAAAGTCAGGCCTGTGTTTCTTCTGTTTTATTTAGTGTTTTCGGTTGTATTTTTTTGTTTCATTTGGTGTTTTTTCCGTTTTATTTGGCGGCTTTCGGGCAGATTTCCTCCTGTTCATCTGCTGGAGATAGTTCTTTAGGCCTGACACTTCTTCTTCTGTCCTCCACTTGTCCAGTTTCCTCAAATGTTTTAAGGACACACTGCACACCATGCTGAGATATGCCAAGTTTTCAGCTAACAGCTCTTTGGGAATCACCTTGTTGCTGCAGAAATCCTGTTTTCTGTCTGTCACACTGTGTTATCTTTGCTGTTTTTCACACATGCAGCTAAAGAAATGGGAACAAATCTTAATTCCAGTCTAAAACCCACAAAGAGCTTCTAGATTATTAATTTCTGCTGGCATAAAACAGTTTAATCATTTCATTTATATTAATTATTCCATAATTAGTCATTAGATTATATCTTATATTCCTTTTTTAAGCTTTAAATTGAATCTTATTTACTTTTTCTTGATGTTGAATAAAATATAATTCTTATTATTTTCTGTTTTTTTCCTACTTTCAGACGTGATAACGTTCATTTTTTTGGGATTAGGATTTTTTTAAACTGAATTTCTTATATTAATTTGACTCTTTTGGTAACTGAAAGCAGTTTTAAACGTAAATGTACAAAAAAGTTGAAACTATGAAGCTGTTTTTCAGAGATGCAGCTAAAGAAATGGGAACAAACGATGCGTCTCTGTGACAGACTGCTGGGAACAAAGTGCCTAAAGATCCAGTTTAAAGTGTGGACACAACACTGGTTCATCCCTTGAGTTAGGAGCCTTTTTCCTGCCTGAATGGTTTACAGCTCAGAGTTAAAGGTAGGGTAGGAGATCCTGGATTTTGAGTCCAGCGAAGCTGCATTTTGAAAATACACAGGTAAAAAGTCCCAACCCTTTTCTTCACTTTCCCCCCGAAGGCACGCCTCTAGAGTACATGAACGCGCACGACCACGAAGGTGCACGAGCGCTGTTCTGACAGCAAGCATCGATCGTTGCCGTATTTAGTATTTAGTATTTAGTATATGCTAACTATACGTTTAATAATGCTAGGTGCTAGCCAAGCTGGCTCTAGTTTAGCTTCCTGCCAAGCTTCTGGACGCGTAATTCGTTCACGGAGCAGGGTACGTGCACAGGGGGAAGGAGGGGGAGGGAGGAGCAGATTGCAGTTTGATAGACGCATCAGAATCCAATCATCGTTAACGGTCCGTTCAGTATGATTGGACACTGTTTTTCCTAGATTGTACGTTCTAGAGGCCACTAAAACTTTCCATATTTGTGTCAAAACTTTTAATTAATTGGTTGCAATGGGGGAGTATTTCAAGCAATATGTAAAAAAAATGCTCCAGAAAAAGATCCCCTACCCCACCTTTAAGTGGCTGAACAAAGAAAAAACACATTCCTCTGAAGATGCTCAGGTACAAGGACTGAAGATGAGGGAAGAAGCAGAACAACTCTCCTTTCACTGAGCTGTTTTCATTTAAAACCCTTTTCAGTATTCTGTATGAAACAGATTCATTCTGAATCTCAGGAACCTTTAACCTAAACAGAACAAGTGGGGCCGTCAGAACCGGTTTTGATGGTTTCTGTCGCGCAGTGGCTGATGGGAGGGAGCGGCGCGCCGCAGGTAACAGGTGTGTCTGCACCTGTGGCTTCAGTCACCGCGTGAACCCGCTCCGACACGGGGCCGCCAACAGCACCGAACCTCCCGCCGTGCTGACTGTAAACCCGGTCTGAAAGCTTTTCAGAACCAGAGCTGAGCCTCCGCCTGAGCCAGAAGCACCTGAGCCAGAAGCACCTGAGCCAGAAGCACCTGAGACAGAAGCACCTGCCGCCGCCATGACAGCGGGCCCGTCGGACCGGTAGAAGCGACACGATACACCGGGAAATAGAGCGGGAGAACCGGGAGCTTTCAGCCTTCCAGCCGGTACCGCGGAGCTATGGATCACCTGGACTCAGACGAGACGTTCAGTCCCACACAGGTAAGTTCCGCACCTGAAACCTGGCTGTGACGTCACCGCGGCGTCGCCAGTTTCACCTGAGATGCCATCTGTGTGAGTGGGCGTGCACCTGTGCGTCATTCTGTTTTGTTCCTCTTAAGTTCTTTCCCCCTCTCCAGTCAGTGCGAAGCTGTCAGATATGTTGCTAACAGGAAACAACAGAAGCTAAGCTGGTTTTTTTGTTTAATATTTCTTTTTTTATTGATGTGTATACAAGAGGAACAGAGCCTCTGTACACAGCTTTCTACCCAACCAAAAAATTCATTGGATTTCCAGGTATTTATGTTGTGTGGAAAGCAGTGTGTTTAGACTGTACATGACTGCTGCCTAAAAGACAGTATAAATACTCAGTTGATTACTTCCATTACATTATGTATTTAAAATCACACAAACCCATGGTCCATGAATGGGCAACGAAAAGTATGACAAAACTGCTATTGTGATGGCGGGCTATGTTTGGAAAAAAACCAAATTAGAATCTTTCATGGGGCCCAAAATTCCTGGCGGCGCCCCTGAACAGAGGCACCTAGCATACATATAGCGGTATACAATGGTGTGGTCATTAAACATGTTTGTATACACCCTCAGATATAGATTATCTTTTTATGTTTTAAGAACAAACAATTGCAGAAAGAAAAAAGGCCAAATAGACTATACAATGAAAAAGAATTTATGACAAGATGATTAAACTGTCTGCATAAACATAACAGATAAATAACATAAATAATAGAAAAAAATAAATAAAAGAAGAAAGGGGGGGGGTTATATTGTTGCAAAAAAATCCATAAATGGTTGCCATTTACTGTAAACTTTGCTCAAGTCTCTTCTACTTGAACAAGTTTCTTGTGTTGGGGTATAATAGGGTAAAGTCTTCTGGAAGAGCACAAAGGCCAGTGTGTGGTGAAGTGTGAACAGTCCTGAGAGTACCGTAGACTTGGTGCTGAAGTAAATTTGCCAAAAATTTGTAAGAGCTGGACAAGAGAAAAACATATGCATAAGATGATAAGCTGGTATTTAACATTTCTTTCTGCAGATAACAGAGACTTTAGCCTGATGATGAAGTTAGATTTTAAAACGTCAGGATTTTTTTATTTCGTTTATTTATGGTTGGAAAGGAAACTGGTGCGTTACCGACTTAACTGGTGACAAAGAGCCGGAACACAACCGACTCAGAACCAAAACAGTAACTACAGCCAGTCAATACGGTGAAGTCATGTGATCACCTGATCAATACGGTGAAGTCATGTGATCACCTGATCAATACGGTGAAGGCATGTGATCACCTGATCAATACGGTGAAGTCATGTGATCACCTGATCAATACGGTGAAGGCATGTGATCACCTGATCAATACAGTGAAGTCATGTGATCACCTGATCAATACGGTGAAGGCATGTGATCACCTGATCAATACGGTGAAGTCATGTGATCACCTGATCAATACGGTGAAGGCATGTGATCACCTGATCAATACGGTGAAGTCATGTGATCACCTGATCAATACGGTGAAGGCATGTGATCACCTGATCAATACGGTGAAGGCATGTGATCACCTGATCAATACGGTGAAGGCATGTGATCACCTGATCAATACGGCTGGTGCACGGCGGAGCTGAGGGCGGTAAACGCTGCTTCAGTCTGATTAAAGGTGCAGCCCAACTGGGTTCAAGCCTGCTTCTTCTGGACCGGACTGTTCCGTGTGTTGGTGTTGTTGTTGTTGTTGTCCTCAGTTCTTTACATGTTTCCATGGCAACAGGAAGCGGCTGCAGAGATTCACTGAAACCTGTTCCAACATGAACATAAACCCAGAATCTGAGTCAGAACCAGAGTTAGTTCAGTTCTGAGCAGCTTTAAAGTGAATATCTGCAGATGTTTCCATGGTAACAGCTGCAGAGATTCACTGAAACATGTTCCAACATGAACATAAACCCAGAATCTGAGGCAGAACCAGAGTTAGTTCAGTTCTGAGCAGCTTTAAAGTGAATATCTGCAGATGTTTCCATGGTAACAGCTGCAGAGATTCACTGAAACATGTTCCAACATGAACATAAACCCAGAATCTGAGGCAGAACCAGAGTTAGTTCAGTTCTGAGCAGCTTTAAAGTGAATATCTGCAGATGTTTCCATGGTAACAGCTGCAGAGATTCACTGAAACATGTTCCAACATGAACATAAACCCAGAATCTGAGGCAGAACCAGAGTTAGTTCAGTTCTGAGCAGCTTTAAAGTGAATATCTGCAGATGTTTCCATGGTAACAGCTGCAGAGATTCACTGAAACATGTTCCAACATGAACATAAACCCAGAATCTGAGGCAGAACCAGAGTTAGTTCAGTTCTGAGCAGCTTTAAAGTGAATATCTGCAGATGTTTCCATGGTAACAGCTGCAGAGATTCACTGAAACATGTTCCAACATGAACATAAACCCAGAATCTGAGGCAGAACCAGAGTTAGTTCAGTTCTGAGCAGCTTTAAAGTGAATACCTGCAGATGTTTCCATGGTAACAGCTGCAGAGATTCACTGAAACATGTTCCAACATGAACATAAACCCAGAATCTGAGGCAGAACCAGAGTTAGTTCAGATGATCCCACCACAGGCGGTCCTGGCATCCCGGCAAAGACTTACCCCGGCACCAACACGACAGCATATTGTATTATTTTATTATATATAATCTTAAATCCAAAAAGGTACAAAAAGAACTGAGAAAAAACATGATACATAAAAGAAATACAGAATATAAATATGAATCACAAATCCTTAAGCAACCTGAAAATCCTAAAAAAAATAACCATTACATAAATAAAGGTTACTGTATGGTAGGGGTGGAACGGTACAAAAAACTCACGGTTCGGTACGTACCTCGGTACGGACCCTACGGTTCGGTACATTTTGGGTACAGTGCCGAAGGAGGCGTGTAGCGAGGTTCGAGCACATGTAATAGATATCTGAATCCTGCCTCTTCTACAGTGGAATATGGGCGCATAGCAGATGCGATGTAAATTCCAATTGCTTCGGTAATTTTTTTTGCTCTGCATGTATTCGTATCCAGGGGTTGTTGTAATACATTTGGGAGACGTAATTGGTCGGGTCTTTTCATAGTTCTATAGAACGCATCTGACGGAGGTGTGTGGTGGTCGGTAGCTGCGCCCCATTTCATGCTATCACGGCTGAAATGTTTCCTCATACCACACAGACAGAACCGGCGCGTGTTTAATAAGTTAAACTTACACGTTGTCTCCTTTGTCTGCGGCGCGCTGCTCTCCTTTCTTCCTTCATGAAACGAAGAAGTATCGCCTGCGCTTGATCCTGACTCTGTGAGCTCTTCCAGCCTCGATGTTAGACGCCTGATGTGACCATGAACACAGTGGCCTCCCCGCTCTCCATATTAGCTTCTTTGTGGTGTTTTTTCTTCTCTCGGGTTTTGTTTTGTTTTGTTTTGTTGTTGAATGTGGCGCTAAACGGCTAACGGCTAACACGTCACTGACGCGGACGGCTGCGCGCGGCGCATCAGTCCCGACTCATGTGCGAATGCAGACTGAAACAGCTCCGCTGGGGAAGGACAGTTATCAGAACGAAATTCGAGTAGGACAGTTCTGATAACTGCGTTCTTATAACTACTCTGTCCGAAAGCGTATATCTCTACGGACCAATCAGAGCTTGCATGTGGCAGTGTTTAAATGGGTCCTGAAGGAAACTCTTGCAAAATAACAGTTCCGCGTTCAGAAAACTTCCGTACCGTGTGTATTCTGCGTGGAAATGCACGTGCCGAACCGTGACCCCCGTACCGTGACGGTTCGGTACGAATACATATACCGTGCCGGCCCTACTGTATGGAGCATAAAAACATATTCCTGCAGTTATGCTAACAACAGAGCTCAGACTGTAGCAGCTGTTTTCAGCCTGTTTACAGCTGGCTATAACATTAACATTAGCATTAGCTTTAACATTAACATGTTGGGTTGCAAACACAAGCCGGACCAGCCTTTGGGTGAAATTAGCTGCATGACATGATGCCTCAATTCTAGTTCAGCAAAACTAAGAATCAAACACAGTCGTGGCTAATAGCAACATGTTAGCAAGAGGCTAACAGATAGCCTACAGCCTACGTCACTGATAGAAATCTGCATCCCTTTATCTTCTGCCCGTTTCTCCTCTTCTTCTCTTCTTCTCTTTCTAAACTGGGCACCTGATGGCTTATTTGGTCTTTCACCATGATGATGATCCATGATGACTCCACATTATTACCTTTTGCTTTTCCCTTTAACGCCGTCCGTTCACCCGTCAATCAACCGGAGTCCCGTGATGTAAACAAATTCACGTAGATGACTGCACAAATTTATGTTATTTTATATATTTTTCACATAACCCAGTTAATTAACTGGAGGTATATGGGTCTATGTTCATGTTAGGAATGAAATACAGTTTATTTGGACTGACCCTTGCATAGAGTGCGCCATGGGCGGTCGCCCACATTGCCCATAGCAAAAACCTGTGTCTGATGTTCAGCTGAAACTCTCCGAACAGGAGAGGATGGAAGCTGCAGCCAAACATCCAACAACAAGAAGAAGAAGAACTACTTTGTTCTGCTTTGTGTTTAAACATCCTGAAATGTTCAGTCAAATGATCCTCAGTAAACTGCTTATTGTTATTAAACAGAAGCTTTGAGTCAAACCTGTTCTGGTTTCAGGCGCTGCAGCACTAACAGGGTGTGGACTCTGTAAAGAGCCTGAGTCTGAATCTGAGTCTGAATCTGAGTCTGAATCGGAGTCTGAATCGGAGTCTGAATCGGAGTCTGAATCGGAGTCTGAATCGGAGTCTGAACCGGAGTCTGAACCGGAGTCTGAACCAGAGTCTGAACCAGAGTTAATCTGATTTAAGGTGATTCGGGTTTAATCTGCGATCTTTAGTTTAATCTGCAATCTTTAGTTTAATCTGCGATCTTTGGTTTAATCTGCGATCTTTGGTTTAATCTGTGATCTTTGGTTTAATCTGCGATCTTTGGTTTAATCTGTGATCTTTGGTTTAATCTGCGATCTTTAGTTTAATCTTTGATCTTTAGTTTATTCTGTGATATTTAGTTTAATCTGTGATCTTTAGTTTAATATGTGATCTTTAGTTTAATCTGCGATCTGTTGGTTTAATCTGCGATCTTTAGTTTAATCTGCGATCTTTGGTTTAATCTGCGATCTTTGGTTTAGTATGTGATCTTTGATTTAATCTGCGATCTTCAGTTTAATCTGTGATCTTTAGTTTAATCTGCGATCTGTTGGTTTAATCTGCGATCTTTGGTTTAATCTGCGATCTTTGGTTTAATCTGCGATCTGTTGGTTTAATCTGCGATCTTTGATTTAATCTGTGATCTTTAGTTTAATCCGCGATCTTTAGTTTAATCTGCAATATTTAGTTTAATCTGCGATATTTAGTTTAATCTGCGATCTTTGGTTTAATCTGCGATCTTTAGTTTAATCTGTGATCTTTAGTTTAATCCGCGATCTTTAGTTTAATCTGCGATATTTAGTTTAATCTGCGATCTTTGGTTTAATCTGCGATATTTAGTTTAATCTGCGATCTTTAGTTTAATCTGCGATCTGTTGGTTTAATCTGCGATATTTAGTTTAATCTGCGATCTTTAGTTTAATCTGCGATCTTTGGTTTAATCTGCGATCTTTGGTTTAATCTGCGATCTGTTGGTTTAATCTGCGATCAAATCTGCGATCTGTTGGTTTAATCTGTGATATTTAGTTTAATCTGTGATCTTTTGGTTTAATCTGTGATCTTTGGTTTAATCTTTAGTTTAATCTGCGATCTTTGGTTTAATCTGCAATCTTTAGTTTAATCAGGGATCTTTGATTTAATCTTGGATCTTTTTCCAGGGGATCCTGAGATTAAAAAATAAAATCTCAGATATTTTTCTGGAGATTTCACAGAGATCCTGATGACTGCTGTATCACTCAGAGTTGAACAGCGGTACCGTACTTTGATGTTCATACTTTAAATTCCTGCTGTTATCTGATTTATTTGTTTCCTGGTGTGTGAGCTCCTTATGTGTGCTGAGTTCTGTCTGGAAAATGTAAATAAAGTCATAAAACAGGATGTTTTCACCAGTTTGGCATTAATATGACTCATATTATGATTATTTTATGAGCCACATTCAGATAACCAGGCTGAAGTCTGACTTTGTGGAAACAGAAATCTGATCAGTCTCTCATTTTTAAAGCCACCTTGTGAGTTTGTTCAGTGTGACAGCAGCACTTCCTGCTGTGTGATTGGATAAGAGCGTCAGTCAGAAGTTAATGTGCACATTACAGACGGAGAGGGGGAAGCACTCAGGACAGAGTTATTTCTTTACATCACAAACACAGGTTCATAAATAAAGATGCTTTAAGAAGTCCTGGTTTAAAAAGAGAGGAACATTTAGATTAAAGGATTGTGCCTGTAAGAGATGAATGAACACGTCAGTCTCTCTGGGCCGGGGCGGCAGCTCTGGGCCCAGATGTGCTGTAACATCTGCAGGAAACTAACCACCTCTCCTCTCCTGCAGGACATGGACTGGGCCGGCGAACAGTTCCTGCCGACGTCGGACTCCAGGCAGCTGGAGAAGAAGCCGGGCCGCAGGAAGAAGGTTCTGATCGGGCTTGGCCTGCTGGGGACGGCCGCCGCGCTGGCTCTGCTGACCGGCATGCTGGTGTGGCACTTCAACTGTGAGCGGCTTTACGGGCAACTTTGGGGCAGGGGGCGGAGTCAGAGGTCAGAGGGCGGGGTCAATGTCAGGGGCTGTGTTCCAAACCGCATACTTCTTCTACTACTCTTACTAACTTTCTGAGTTAGTATGCGAGTTTGAGTAAGCGAGAAGTTCCCGGATGCATACTAGATTCTCTGAAATGTTGGGTATGCATCATGAGGTTACTACTCATACTCAAACTACCCAAGATGCAACGTAACGTGACGTCACCGATCGTCATTTCCTGTCAAAACGGCAGTTTCAAGCTAGCTACAACGAGGGTAGGTTCACTTCCTGTTTTCAAAATAAAAGCACCAATTGTATGGTAAAGGCAACGGGTATTTTATTTTGTGAAAATAACTGGAAGTGCGTTGCTCACTGCGGCTAGCTTTAGTAGCGCTGAATTCGTGGGAACTAAATTGTAAACAGCCGGTATTTTGTCAGGTTTTCAACACGTTGGGGATCTAAACGACCTGAAAATGTCTCAAATGTTGCTAAAGTTTACAGAGTTTAGAGCTTAAGAGAAATCAGCTTCAGGCCGGCTGATTTCGCCTCGGGCAGGAGCGAAATGCATTGTGGGTAAACGCTCTACATACTGTCTGATCGATCAGTATGCAGGGTCTCCGCGGATCCTTAAAAAGTCTTAAATAAAAAAACTCTTTTAAGGTCTTAAAATGTCTTAAATTTCGTCGATTTTCGAAGAGTGGCATTAAATTTCATCTGGGCGAAATGAAAGAAAGATATGTCTGGAGAGTCTATCGCTCTGTGCACAATATGGCGACCGCTGACGTTCGAACTTTTGTGTGTGCGCCAGTACTTCCGGTGAAAACTTCCGGTGATTTGACAGCTAGGGCGTCAGGTTAGGGCCAGTGGCCGTAAACAAAGGTTATAGCCGAGAAGAAAGATGATAATATAATGTAACTAAAAAGACTAGCTTTCTTCTGTAGCCTAATGCTTACCGATTTAGCAAGCCTAGCAGCCTCGTTGCTAATGCTAGCCGCCGTAACGTTACCAACCATACCCGACGTCAAGGAGTTGGCTGAGCAGGTTATGGAGGGGCTGGCAGAGTTAACTTCATAATGGGTGAGTGCAGGTTTCATTCACTTGTTTTCATTCTTTCACAGGATTGATTCACTTCATTGGTTTATCCGATTGCTGGCCGCCGAGCCATTATGTGTCTGGGTTTGTGTAGGTTACTGATCATGGTTGTTAGCAGTCGATAGTCAGGTTGTGTGACGTGTGTGTGAGTGTTTATTTTTTCTATGGGTACATGCCATTGACTGTGTGAGCGCTCTGTGCTCGTTTTTATTTATTTGATTAGATTGGAGATACTTTATTAATCCCGAAGGAAATTAGATTTTGTCGTGTGGTTTATGCAATGCAAAGTCACTGTCCATAGTCTGCGCTTCACGTGAGTTGTCCAAAGTTCTGGTTTAAGTTAACTTGGGTAGTAAAATCGTTTTGCTAGTTGTAAAAGCACAGTAGACATAACTCGAAAATTAGGTTCAATTATGGATTTATTTTGCTCAGAGCCTCAGACAAACAGACAGACAAATGGCAGCGAAAACACGCTCCTTCGCAGAGGTGTGACAATTGGGCACGATTGTCCTGTAGTGTGTGGTGTTCCCTTGGGTATCACTGAAGCACACATTTCACACTGGACTTTTTTTCAACACCGAACAGCCTAGAGTGTAGTTTTTATATATATTTTTGCCGTGGTAATGGTCTTTATTTTTATTCGTAGAGGTCTTAAAAAGGTCTTAAAAGTCATTAAATTTGTTGATTAAAAAATGTGCAGATACCCTGGTATGCAGTATGCGGTTTCGAACACACGAACACAGCCAGACTTTCTGTGACACTCGTTCAACTCGCTCTTCTGGTGAATGACGGCAGAGCGTCATCGTTTCCTGTTTAGACCTCATTCCTGCTCCAGAGACGCTCAGGACGGGAATCTCACCTGCTGTTACTTACTTTTTCCACCCTTGAAAACCCTTAGTGTGCAAAGTGTTTCTGTCCACTGACTGCTTTCTTTGTGAGGCTTGTGGTGAAGGTCTAGGATTTTAGATCTAAGGATGCAGAAGCTGTTAATGTTGTGTGTAAATAAAGCTTTTTTTTGATCTTCCGTCCCGTCAGTGCGCCATGATGTCAGACTGAAGAGGGTTTACATCGGCTCCATGGGGATCAGCAACGAGCCCTTCAAAGCAGAGCATGAAGATCCCAGCAGTCAGCAGTTCAGGAAACTGGCTGATCTGGTCAAGCAGCAGGTGAGCCGCAAGGCATCATGGGAGCTCGCCTCCCCGAATGCGTCACTCGCTTCACTTCTGCTCTGTGGCTGTGTTCGAAACATGCTACATACTACTTGCTACATGCTACATACTACATACTACATACTACATACTACATGCTACATAGTGCATACTACATACTACATGCTATATACTACATACTAGATGCTACATACTACATGCTACATACTAAATACTACATGCTACATAGTGCATACTACATACTACATGCTACATACTACATACTATATGCTACATACTACATAGTGCATACTACATACTACATGCTACATTCTACATACTACATACTGCATACTACATGCTACATACTACATACTATATGCTACATACTACATAGTGCATACTACATACTACATACTATATGCTACATACTACATAGTGCATACTACATACTACATGCTATATACTACATACTAGATGCTACATACTACATGCTACATACTAAATACTACATGCTACATAGTGCATACTACATACTACATGCTACATACTACATACTACATACTATATGCTACATACTACATAGTGCATACTACATACTACATGCTATATACTACATACTAGATGCTACATACTACATGCTACATACTAAATACTACATGCTACATAGTGCATACTACATACTACATACTACATGCTACATACTATATGCTACATACTACATAGTGCATACTACATACTACATGCTACATACTACATACTACATACTGCATACTACATGCTACATACTACATACTATATGCTACATACTACATAGTGCATACTACATACTACATACTATATGCTACATACTACATAGTGCATACTACATACTACATGCTATATACTACATACTAGATGCTACATACTACATGCTACATACTAAATACTACATGCTACATAGTGCATACTACATACTACATGCTACATACTACATACTACATACTATATGCTACATACTACATAGTGCATACTACATACTACATGCTACATACTACATACTACATACTGCATACTACATACTGCATACTACATACTATATGCTACATACTACATAGTGCATACTACATACTACATACTACATACTATATGCTACATACTACATAGTGCATACTACATACTACATGCTACATACTACATGCTGCATACTACATACTACATACTACATACTCATCGATCAGACAGTTTGCAGAGCGTTTACCCACAATGCATTTCGCGTGTTGAAAACCTGACAAAATACCGGCTGTTTACAATTTTGTTCCCATGAATTCGGCGCTACTAAAGCTAGCCGCAGTGAGCTAACGCACTTCCTGTTATTTTCACAAAATAAAATACCCGTTGCCTTTTATCAAAGGGAAAGCCATTACCATACAATTGGTGCTTTTGTTTTGAAAACAGGAAGTGAACCTACCCTCGTTGTAGCTAGCTTGAAACTGCCGTTTTGACAGGAAATGACGATCGGCGACGTCACGTTATGTTGCATCTTGGGTAGTTTGAGTATGAGTAGTAACCTCATGATGCATACCCAACATTTCGGAGAATCTAGTATGCATCCGGGAACTTCTCGCTTACTCAAACTCGCATACTAACTCAAAAAGTTAGTATGAGTAGAAGGAGAAGTATCAGGTTTCGAACACAGCCTGTGTCGTGTTGGAAGGAGGACGTAAATTGATGACATGTGACCTTTTTGTCTTTCAGCTGAAGCTGATTTACGCCAAAAACTCGGTGCTGGCCAAATACTTCCGAGACTCCTCGGTCCAGGCCTTCAGGTACGCTGGGTGTTCAGGTGGGCCGCCTCTCTGTGATCTGATCACATGATCAGGAGCTTTAGAGGTGCAGGCGGCTGTATCTGTGAGCTCAGGCAGAGCCAGAGTCTGTACGCTAAGCTAAGCTAACCGTTAGCATCCGACTGTCCCAATCTGACCGACAGCATGCAGGGACTGTTGCCTCTCTGACTCTGACCAAAGTCTCTCTCTGTGCTGCTGCAGTGAAGGAGACGCCGACGGCGGGGACGGCGTCGTGGCGTATTACCAGTCGGAGTTTGAAGTTCCCGTCCCCCAGCAGACCTCCCTGGACGAAGCCATCTTGGGTCTGAGGGAGCCGACAGACGGCCAGCAGGGCCGACAGGGGCGGCTGCTGCTGAAGCCCACCGACGCTCTGAGTGTCAACAGCGTCACGTCAGGAGGTTGGAAAAGCTCGCCGCCGCACAGTCTGCGCTCTAACCACCTTCACAGAACAGAGCTCAGAGTTCAAGGACAGTGTTAAAGAATTAAGAAATGTTAATAAAGCACAGAGGAGGAAAAAGATGAAGGCTTTTTATACATATATACGTATTGTTTGGGTGAATACAGTCAGCCTTCCTCCCTGATGTGCACGTTAACCTCATCAACGTGCTCAGTAAACTCTGGCAGTGATGTAATGTTTGGGGTCATGTGACCGTTGTTCTGGTGAGATGAGGCCTGAACCCAAACCTGAGAAATCCTCTGATTCAGACGCACCGAAACACATGAACTGTTAGTCAGTGGATACATGTCAGCCTCGTGGAACTGAACCCAGTCTGAAGATGTGGTGACATCTAGTGGCAGAAAGTAGAAACAACAACCACCTGAAGTTCTTCCACAATAGATCATCCTGGGATTAAGTTGGTTATTTTAGATCATCTGTCCCTGGATGTTCAACCCAACTGAACATTTTCACTCTTTTAGTCCACCTGAAACTATGAAAATCAGAAAGAAAATCAGATTTTATTCGGCAGCTTATTTTTCCTCCTGAATCATACAGAACAGGTTCACATGCAGCCTGTTACACACTTTAACGTGTTTTTAAGACGTGAATGTCTGCAGATTTCTGTTGCTTCTGTAGTAAAATGTTTAAATCTTTTGTCTCTGTGTCGGCAGCTTTAGATCCTCGCATGACAGGACGCTCGATACCTGGTGAGAGCTCAGATCTTAGTGTGCTTAAAGTTTAAATGTGCTGAAACGTGCTGAAACGTGCATCATCTGAGAGAAGCCGCCAACGTGTTTTCCATTTTCAGAGAACTCCGCTAACATCCACGTCAGGACGGAGGGACGCGTGCAGTCTCCGGGGTTTCCGGACACGTCCTACCCTCCCAACATCTACCGGCAGTGGCTGTTCCGGGCCGACCCGCGCCACCGGGTGCGGCTGGTCTTCCACACTCTGATCCTGGAGGACGACTGTCAGCAGGACTTCATCAAGATCTACGACTCTCTGGTTCCCATGGAGCGCCGCGCTCTGACGGAGTGAGACCAACAGCTTTTTATATTTCCATCGCAGCACGTTGAAAACCTTTGGTTGGTGCCACAAAACGAGACGTTTGAAGATGAAAAGTTGAAACTGTGTTCGAAGTATTTCAGTTTAAAGCCTGAAAGAATAATGTGATTATATCCACACTGGAAAAAATCTAAATCTTACTAAGTATTTTTGTCTCATTGAGTATCTCATTACACTTAATATCAGGCACAACTGCCTAACAAGTACCATTTCAGCCAGATATAGGGACTTGTTTTAATACAATACATCTGGGGCCTCATGTACAAAGCGTGCGTACGCACAAAATAGTGGCGTACGCACCTTTTCACGTCAACGATCAGATGTATCAAGAATGAAATGACCGTGGAAATGTGCGGTGCCTCACGGCAGCTTCAGGGCTGGCGTACGCACTTTTCTGCAGCTGTTGATTCTTTGGTGACACCTAAGGTGATGTTGGGAATCTGTTATAATAAATAAATGTGAAAAACAATTAGTCCTCAGACAGTGATGTGCACATTTGAGATAGATGAACAATTAATACTGATAAACAATTAACACACCCATGTGTCTGCAGTTACACCAGTAGATATAAAAGCAGCACAAAGTGGTGCAATGCATACCATTAAAAACAATGTGTGCTTTAAAAGTATTAGAAGACTTTGCAAATGGTGCAATTTGAAGAGAGCGTGTGTTCAGAGACAGAGAGGATTAGCTGGCATATGGTGGCGACTGAGTTTTGAGGGAAATCCTCCTGAACTGTGCGCAGAGCTGCGGCCGGCGTTGGAGCGCAACACAGCGAGGAGCCATGCGCTGCCTGTGCCCACAGGTGATGTGCACACTGGGGTTCCTATAGCAACCGGGGCATTCCAGAGAGAGCTGGCCAACCGATTGGGACTGTGCCAGTCTACCCTGAGCCGAGCCATGCCAGCCGCGTGGGACAGAATTATCCGCATCTCAGCCCAAATATATCAAATTCCCAACATTAAAGCTCAATTTGAAGCGAGAGCCGGTTTTGTAATCGGAGCTATCGACTGCGCACACATTGCTATTAAAGCGCCATCACATGATGAATTTGTATGTTAACAGGAAACATTTTCATTCGATCGATGTACAGATCATATGTGATGCGTAAATGCAATTAACCAACGTTGTGGCGATTTGCCCTGGTTCAACGCACGATTCATACATTCTGAGTAACAGTATGTTGGGAACAGACTACAGGGTGGCACTGATGGCTGGCTTCTTGGGGAGTAACTTTATTGTGTAATTGTCCTAATATTATTCCCCGTGACGTGCATTGAGTATGTGCGCCCCCAGTTTCTATCCCGTCTTCACAGCATCATTATTATATTATATATATTAGTCGGTGGTTAAAGTTAGTTTCTTGCTGTTTTTTGCTGGTTAAACTTCAGCTTAAAGTGATACTCCGGAGTAGATTCAACCTGGGGTCATTTGAACCGTGATATCCAGCCAAGTAGCCCACCCGCAGTTTTTTCGACATTGGCTGAACATCAGCTGAGTTACTGAGTTATCCCGAATAGCTTCGTACAAGGGTTAATGGATCCCGGTCCGTATCTCCAAAATTACCACACTAAAATCACATGCCATGACACCAAACTTCTACAGTAGTACAAATATGGTCTGTACTCACCAAACGATGCATTTGGAAGTTTGAAAATAGTCCAGGAGTTTATTATTATCAACACAAGCCTGATAGCTTCTCTGCAGCTAAAGCTGCGTCGACGTCACTTCAGGGAGCTTCAAAGTAAGATGAGGGTTGATCTACTACTGTAGACAACAAAGTATATGCTATATTCTACATGATTTGTTATGAATTTTTATGTTGTAGAGTTGTGAATTTATTTTATCAATGGAGAAATTGAGCAGCCTTGCTTTGTTGTCTACAGTAGTAGATCAACCCTCATCTTACTTTGAAGCTCCCAGCTCTCTGAAGTGACGTCGACGCAGCTTTAGCAGCAGAGAAGCTATCAGGCTTGTGTTGATGATAATAAACTCCTGGACTATTTTCAAACTTCCAAATGCATCGTTTTGTGAGTACAGACCATATTTGTACTACTGTAGAAGTTTGGTGTCATGGCATGTGATTTTAGTGTGGTAATTTTGGAGATACGGACCGGGATCCATTAACCCTTGTACGAAGCTATTCGGGATAACTCAGTAACTCAGCTGATGTTCAGCCAATGTCGAAAAAACTGCGGGTGGGCTACTTGGCTGGATATCACGGTTCAAATGATCCTAGGGTGAATCTACTCTGGAGTATCACTTTAAGATCTTTCTAACAAGCCCCTGATCGTCTCTGTGGGCAAATGTTAATAACCCTGTGCGTAAAGTTTGAAATGTTTTAATCAGCCTCACCTTTCCCCCGGCGCACTTCTGCACGTTACTGTATGAACACGTTGTTGTGAGTTACACAGAAACATGGGTATTTACCTTGGGGGTAATCAGAGTCCCCCACATGTGCTCCCACCACCCCAGAGAGAGCAGTGTCACCCATAGTTGCCCCGACTCAAACAGAGTCGGTCACCCCCCCACCCGCCAGTTTTGGCCACACTGCAGCGGTGGACAGCCAGTCTCCGCTTCACCTCCACCTTAATGTTTCAATTCCACGTTGATTGGGATGTACAAACGAAATGTGCTTGGATTGATGCATGTGCACAGATTCATACATCCGACGTTGGAGGGCATTTGGGTTTGAGCGTACGCCATGTTTCAGTAGGAAATCCACGCAAGTCTTTGTACATGAGGCCCCTGGAATATCTTGTTAAGTGAAAAGGTCTTGAAAACATCTTGTTTTGAGTCATATTTCACATGAAACCAGGTTTTTTTTTTTCATTTGAAGACGTTTTTAAGCTAATTTCAAGATCCCTCAAAAGTCCCAAATATCACATTTTATTTCAAGAAATCTTGACAAGCCGATTTTCACTGGTTCCATTGGCAGATTTATTTTGCTTATTTCAAGCAAAAACGTCTTTTATTTGTTGTTTTTTACTTATTTTTGGAGGGGCAATTTTTTCCAGTGCAGCTGGACTCGTGTTCTGAGTGTTTGTTTCCAGCTGATGTATAAATGTTCAGTTTTATCAGAGCTAAAGAACGTCAGCCTGTCAGATAGGAACAGGTCGGGGGGATGCTCTGAGGCTGTAAACACTCGGTAACGCCGTCCGTCTGCCCGTCTGCAGGCAGTGCGGATACCCCCACACCTCCCTGACCTTCCTGTCGTCTGGAAACGTGATGCTGCTGACGCTCGTCACCAGCGAGGAGAAGAACTTCCCCGGCTTCAGAGCCATCTACTCGCAGGTTCCCCTGAAAGATGGAGGTGAGACGGAGTCCCAGCGGTTCTTTATGTTCCGTTAACACATTGACTACCAGCGGTTTTTACAGAATTATGTGGTAGAATCCCAGCGTTCTAAACCATTTTTTGACGTTTTTTGTACAGTCACAGCATATTATGTGATAGGGCCACTGAAACATGTTATGGCTCGTTTGAAAGCTGAGACTTTAAACTCTTTGTGGGTCCAAACTGCGTGTCTCTAGGTGGCGCCATTAGCGAGCTATCCTTAGCTAAACCAAGGCGGGTATCCACCAAAATCAACAACAAACTGAGATATCGGGGCTTTTGTGAAACGTGCGCTCTTTCAGCCTGTCGCACTTTAGATACTTACATATCCGGGTCAGAGGATTTGCGTCGTGTCGCATGTTGCAAAGCTAACCTGTTCTTAAGACCGCCTCCTTAGACTTGTCGCGTGTCTTCTTCTCCTTCTTGTTGTTTGTTTATGTTACTTTACCGCCACCCTCTGGAAACCGACACGTGCGATTGGACAAAATGCGGAAATGCACAACAATCAGTGCAGCGTTATCAAAATTGTTCTTGAGTTGACGCAAAGCCATTGGCGTAATGATCAAAATGTCCAGATGATGACACCAGTTTTTGACTGCCATCTATGTCAGTTCTGTTCATCACATAATTACAAAAATCACACAGAATGTGCATTAGAATGTATAGATTCAGAATCCATAAAAAAAAAACGTATTTTTACCATGTGGGAGCCAACGCATGGGCAGTAAAAACGTAGTTTTACGTGACTTGGGAGTCAATGTGTTAATGAGGATCGGCCGGTTTGAGCTTCAGTCTGAATTAGGGCTGGGCGAGTTAACTCGTTATTACCGCGTTAACGCATTGATTATTTAACGCCGATAATTATTTTATCGCAAATTAAAGGTAGGGTAGGAGATCCTGGATTTTGAGTCCAGCGAAGCTGCTTTTTGAAAATACACAGGTAAAAAGTCCCAACCCTTTTCTTCACTTTCCCCCGAAGGCACGCCTCTAGAGAACATGAACGCGCACGAGCACGAAGGTGCACGAGCGCTGTTCTGACAGCAAGCATCGATCGTTGCCGTATTTAGTATTTAGTTTATGCTAACTATACATTTAATGATGCTAGGTGCTAGCCAAGCTGGCTCTAGTTTAGCTTCCTGCCAAGCTTCGTTCACGGAGCAGGGTACGCGCACAGGGGGAAGGAGGGGGAGGGGGAGGGAGGAGCAGATTGCAGTTTGATAGATGGCATCAGTATCCAATCATTGTGAACGGTCTGTTCACAATGATTGGATACTGTTTTTCCTAGATTGTACGTTCTAGAGGCCACTAAAACTTTTCATATTTGTGTCAAAACTTTTAATTAATTGGTTGCAATGGGGGTGTGAAGAGTATTTCAAGCAATATGTAAAAAAATGTTCCAGAAAAAGATCCCCTACCCCGCCTTTGACGCATTTTTAAAAAAATTTTAATTAAAAAAAAAAATCTTTTAGGGGGCTTTTGTGCCTTTAATGGATAGGAAAGTTCAGAGAGGCACGCAGCACAGGGCCGTCCGATGCCGGACTGGAACCGGGGCCAGCTGCAGCGAGGACTGTAGCCTCTGTACATGGGGCGGCTGCTCAGCCCACTACGCCACAAACCACCCCTGTTTTATTATTTATTTTATTATTGTAAAAGTCTGTTGCTCACAGGCTTTTATTCTGTAAAAGTCTGTTGCTCACAAGCTTTTATTTTGTAAAAGTCTGTTGCTCACAGGCTTTTATTTTGTAAAAGTCTGTTGCTCACAGGCTTTTATTTTGTAAAAGTCTGTTGCTCACAGGCTTTTATTTAGTAAAAGTCTGTTGCTCACAGACTTTTATTCTGTAAAAGTCTGTTGCTCACAAGCTTTTATTTTGTAAAAGTCTGTTGCTCACAGGCTTTTATTTTGTAAAAGTCTGTTGCTCACAGGCTTTTATTCTGTAAAAGTCTGTTGCTCACAGGCTTTTATTTTGTAAAAGTCTGTTGCTCACAGGCTTTTATTTTGTAAAAGTCTGTTGCTCACAGGCTTTTATTCTGTAAAAGTCTGTTGCTCACAGGCTTTTATTTTGTAAAAGTCTGTTGCTCACAGGCTTTTATTTTGTAAAAGTCTGTTGCTCACAGGCTTTTATTTTGTAAAAGTCTGCTGCTCACAGGCTTTTATTTTGTAAAAGTCTGTTGCTCACAGGCTTTTATTCTGTAAAAGTCTGTTGCTCACAGGCTTTTATTTTGTAAAAGTCTGTTGCTCACAGGCTTTTATTCTGTAAAAGTCTGCTGCTCACAGGCTTTTATTCTGTAAAAGTCTGTTGCTCACAGGCTTTTATTTTGTAAAAGTCTGTTGCTCACAGGCTTTTATTCTGTAAAAGTCTGTTGCTCACAAGCTTTTATTTTGTAAAAGTCTGTTGCTCACAGGCTTTTATTTTGTAAAAGTCTGTTGCTCACAGGCTTTTATTCTGTAAAAGTCTGCTGCCGTCTGCTGTGGAACAGGAAAAGAAAGTAATCGGCGGATCCACCAAACATGGAGAAGGGTACGGAACTTTTACTCGGCCATTTTCATTTTAAAGTTCTTCCAGACGGCAGAGTCGACAGAACCAAAGTCATCTGTAAACTAATGCTAAAAGCTATACGCTACTTTTGGATTCATTTTTGGATTCTGCGTACAAATGCGATTAATCGTGATTAATCAGGGAAATCATGTGATTAATTAGATTAAACTTTTTAATCGTTGCCCAGCCCTATTCTAAATATCTTTGAACATCGCCTCAGACAGAATGGCAGCAGTCTGCGGAGGATCTAACGTTCCTTATAAACTGTTTTTGGTGTTCAGAGTGTGGAGGAACACTGACGGCCGACAGAGGCTCCTTCTCCTCTCCGTTCTTTCCTTCTAACTACCCTCCACGGACCTCATGCGTCTGGAACATCGAGG
Source organism: Odontesthes bonariensis (assembly GCF_027942865.1). Lineage (NCBI taxonomy): Eukaryota > Metazoa > Chordata > Actinopteri > Atheriniformes > Atherinopsidae > Odontesthes > Odontesthes bonariensis. Next base: position 1,901,496 of record NC_134515.1, read on the forward strand.
TAAGTTAGAAGTCCTCGAGCAGCTGATCGGGAGGCTATTCTGTTAAAGTTAAAAGCTGATTTCCTGCGTATTTATGGAAATGTCCAGTGTTGGTGGAGGTAAATGGACCCGCAGAACAGAGCTAGCCTGAGTGCTAATTATGTTGCTTCATTCAGTTAACTCTGTCGTCATTTTTCTTCTTCAGGTCCCGAACGAAAAGTTTTTGAAGGTTCAGTTCATGAAGTTCTCGGTGGGGAATCAGAGCAAAGAGTGTCCTGGGGATTACGTGGAAGTGAACGATGACAGGTGAGGAAGCTGTGTTCACTCTTTGTCTGGACTTCCTGCCTTCGGACGGCGGCTGATGCATGAAGGCTTTGAAGAATGAAGGTGTTTTCCCTCCAGTTCTCTCATGTATTGGAGTTCTTTGAGTCAGTCGATTGATTTTTAATGAGTTCAGAGATGTTGAAATGTGTGTTTTGCAGTTTTTCCTGCATAAGGAAGCTACAACACACTAACTTAGTGAAGAAAACTGTGGCGACTTTGACTTAATTATTTGTTTTGGTTCAAAATAAATGTTCATAGAGCTGAAGATCTTTATGACGTCTTACGGCCTCAGGTACACAGCTCACAGTCCTCTTTCTGATCAGGATCTTTGTTAGGATGAGAAACTTCCTGCTTGTGGAGTACCTCAAGGTTCTATTCTGGGGTCCATTTTATTTGCTTTTTATTTGCTCCCTTTGGGCTCGATCTTCTTAAACTCAAAGTCTAATTTCACGAAGAGTTAATCTTCTATTCCCTCAGAGGGTTTCCACAACAAACGCCTGCAGGAGGAAATAATGGGGTTGGTTTTGGTTTCAAGACTAAACAACTAACAAAAAATGTGGTCATCCGTCCAGAACAGCTGCAGAGCCCAGGAACTGGAACCTTAGTTTATCTCGAGGTTCTTTTTATTTTATTTCCTTTTCTGTTTGTTTTTTGGACCCATTCTTTCTGTTTTTATATTTCAACAGCTAATCTATAAATATATATATTTCCTTTATAAATCAACTGGATTTGAGTCGAATCATCAAATGTTGGGTTCTCATCAGAAGAAGCGACTCCAGCTCGATCTGTTTGGGGCTGATTTAACCTTCAATATTCTGCCCTCTCAGTGGAAATATGTGTGTGTGTGTTGCAGATTGTGTGGCAGGAAGTTAAAAAACACAGTCATCACCACAAAAAGCAACAAGATGACCATCAGGTTTAACTCCGACGCATCCTACGTGGACGAGGGTTTCATCGCCGAGTACGAAGCTTTTGTCCCGACCGATCGTAAGCCGACCATCTTTTCACATGTTTCACCCCATCAGAGTTTGGACTGCTTTTGTGTTGACTGTGTCAGCTGCGTTTGAATAAAGCTCCAAATCCGAAGCTTGAGTTTCAAAACTTAATCACATTTTAACTCCTGATTTAATCTGATTTCATCTTTTGTTCTTATTTCTTTCTTTTTTGTTTAAAATTTAAATCATGCTTTTTATTTCTACTGTTTTAATGTCTCTGTAAAGCACTTAGAATCGCCTTGTAGATGAATTTTGCTGCACAAATAAAGTTGCCTTGCCTTTTCCTGCGGCGTTGTTGCTCAGCTTGTCCCGGGAGGTTCCGCTGCAGAAACAACCTGTGCATCAACTCGACCCTGCAGTGCGACGGCTGGAACGACTGCGGAGACAACGGCGACGAGGTGGACTGCGGTGAGTCCACGTCCTCCCGCGGCCCGTCGGCGTGTCGCTGACGGCAAACAACGTGACGCTGTCTGTTTGCTGTGTGTGTCCTGAGCTCCCTTCACTGCCTCCCTGCCGGCTGTCGGGTGAAATTTAAGGTTTTATTGATTGTTTTTAACTCCATGGGCCCGTCTTATTTAAGTGAGCTGCTGCAGCCCAACACTCCACTCAGAGCATTGAGGTCAGCTGACCCGCTCCTGTTGGCTGTTCCCAAAGCCAAAGACCAGAGCTGATGGAGGTGATGGAGCACCCAGAGGGTGGAGCAGCCTCCCGTCGGCTGTCAGCTCCTCTCAGTCTTTAGTCTTCAGTTCCAATCCAGACTGAAAACTACTTTTATCATTATTGTTACTTTTATTGTTATTTTATGTGATGGAGTCATTCTCATTGCTTTTATTGATGACTCTCTTGTGATGCAGTTGCTGTTGTGAAGCACTTTGGTCAGCTGAAGCTGTTTTAATGTGCTATATGAATAAATATTGAATTGAATTGTGTGCCCAGAGTGCGAGCAGTCCCAGTTTAAGTGTAAGAACGGCCTCTGCAAACCGAAGTTGTGGAGGTGCGACCGCTCTGACGACTGCGGTGACAACAGCGACGAGGAGAACTGTGGTGGGTTCCTCTGGAAGTTAAACCGGCCTCCGGGTCGCAGTCCACTCTCTGGTGAAGATCTCACAGCTTGGCCGTTTCTTTTCTTTGCAGGTAAATGCGCAGACGGAGAGTTTTCCTGCAAAAACGGTCGCTGCGTCTCCAAGATGCGGAAATGTGACGGAAAAGACGACTGCGGGGACGGATCCGATGAGTCAAAGTGTGAGAGATGTAAGAAACATCTCCTGAACGCACCGACAGAACACCAGAGGCTTCCAGCTGCTGCCTGTTTTACATTAAACACAGAACACCAGAGGCTTCCAGCTGCTGCATGTTTTACATTAAACACAGAACACCAGAGGCTTCCAGCTGCTGCATGTTTTACATTAAACACAGAACACCAGAGGCTTCCAGCTGCTGCCTGTTTTACATTAAACACAGAACACCAGAGGCTTCAGAAGGTTAAATGAAACGGGGTCAGAAGGTTAAATGAAACGGGGTCAGAAGGTTAAGTGAAACGGGGTCAGAAGGTTAAACGAAACGGGGTCAGAAGGTTAAACGAAACGGGGTCAGAAGGTTAAACGAAACGGGGTCAGAAGGTTAAACGAAACGGGGTCAGAAGGTTAAACGAAACGGGTTCAGAAGGTTAAACGAAACGGGGTCAGAAGGTGAAATGAAATGGGGTCAGAAGGTGAAGTGAAACGGGGTCAGAAGGTGAAACGAAACGGGGTCAGAAGGTGAAACGAAACGGGGTCAGAAGGTGAAACGAAACGGGGTCAGAAGGTTAAACGAAACGGGGTCAGAAGGTGAAACGAAATGGGGTCAGAAGGTGAAACGAAACGGGGTCAGAAGGTGAAACGAAACGGGGTCAGAAGGTGAAACGAAACGGGGTCAGAAGGTGAAACGAAACGGGGTCAGAAGGTGAAGTGAAACGGGGTCAGAAGGTTAAACGAAACGGGGTCAGAAGGTGAAGTGAAACGGGGTCAGAAGGTTAAACGAAACGGGGTCAGAAGGTTAAGTGAAACGGGGTCAGAAGGTTAAACGAAACGGGGTCAGAAGGTTAAGTGAAACGGGGTCAGAAGGTTAAGCGAAACGGGGTCAGAAGGTTAAGCGAAACGGGGTCAGAAGGTTAAGCGAAACGGGGTCAGAAGGTTAAGCGAAACGGGGTCAGAAGGTTAAGCGAAACGGGGTCAGAAGGTTAAGCGAAACGGGGTCAGAAGGTTAAACGAAACGGGGTCAGAAGGTTAAACGAAACGGGGTCAGAAGGTGAAACGAAACGGGGTCAGAAGGTGAAACGAAACGGGGTCAGAAGGTGAAGTGAAACGGGGTCAGAAGGTTAAACGAAACGGGGTCAGAAGGTGAAGTGAAACGGGGTCAGAAGGTTAAACGAAACGGGGTCAGAAGGTTAAGTGAAACGGGGTCAGAAGGTTAAACGAAACGGGGTCAGAAGGTTAAGTGAAACGGGGTCAGAAGGTGAAGCGAAACGGGGTCAGAAGGTGAAGTGAAACGGGGTCAGAAGGTGAAGTGAAACGGGGTCAGAAGGTGAAGTGAAACGGGGTCAGAAGGTTAAACGAAACGGGGTCAGAAGGTTAAGCGAAACGGGGTCAGAAGGTTAAGCGAAACGGGGTCAGAAGGTGAAGCGAAACGGGGTCAGAAGGTGAAGCGAAACGGGGTCAGAAGGTGAAGCGAAACGGGGTCAGAAGGTGAAGCGAAACGGGGTCAGAAGGTTAAACGAAACGGGGTCAGAAGGTTAAGCGAAACGGGGTCAGAAGGTTAAGCGAAACGGGGTCAGAAGGTTAAACGAAACGGGGTCAGAAGGTGAAGTGAAACGGGGTCAGAAGGTTAAACGAAACGGGGTCAGAAGGTGAAGTGAAACGGGGTCAGAAGGTTAAACGAAACGGGGTCAGAAGGTTAAGTGAAACGGGGTCAGAAGGTTAAACGAAACGGGGTCAGAAGGTTAAGTGAAACGGGGTCAGAAGGTTAAGCGAAACGGGGTCAGAAGGTTAAGCGAAACGGGGTCAGAAGGTGAAGCGAAACGGGGTCAGAAGGTGAAGCGAAACGGGGTCAGAAGGTTAAGCGAAACGGGGTCAGAAGGTTAAGCGAAACGGGGTCAGAAGGTTAAGCGAAACGGGGTCAGAAGGTTAAGCGAAACGGGGTCAGAAGGTGAAACGAAACGGGGTCAGAAGGTTAAGCGAAACGGGGTCAGAAGGTTAAGCGAAACGGGGTCAGAAGGTTAAACGAAACGGGGTCAGAAGGTGAAGCGAAACGGGGTCAGAAGGTTAAGCGAAACGGGGTCAGAAGGTTAAGCGAAACGGGGTCAGAAGGTGAAGCGAAACGGGGTCAGAAGGTGAAGCGAAACGGGGTCAGAAGGTGAAGCGAAACGGGGTCAGAAGGTGAAGCGAAACGGGGTCAGAAGGTGAAGCGAAACGGGGTCAGAAGGTGAAGCGAAACGGGGTCAGAAGGTTAAGCGAAACGGGGTCAGAAGGTTAAGCGAAACGGGGTCAGAAGGTGAAGCGAAACGGGGTCAGAAGGTGAAGCGAAACGGGGTCAGAAGGTGAAGCGAAACGGGGTCAGAAGGTGAAGCGAAACGGGGTCAGAAGGTGAAGCGAAACGGGGTCAGAAGGTGAAGCGAAACGGGGTCAGAAGGTTAAACGAAACGGGGTCAGAAGGTTAAGTGAAACGGGGTCAGAAGGTGAAGCGAAACGGGGTCAGAAGGTTAAACGAAACGGGGTCAGAAGGTGAAGCGAAACGGGGTCAGAAGGTTAAGCGAAACGGGGTCAGAAGGTGAAGCGAAACGGGGTCAGAAGGTGAAGCGAAACGGGGTCAGAAGGTGAAACGAAACGGGGTCAGAAGGTTAAGCGAAACGGGGTCAGAAGGTTAAGCGAAACGGGGTCAGAAGGTTAAGCGAAACGGGGTCAGAAGGTTAAACGAAACGGGGTCAGAAGGTTAAGCGAAACGGGGTCAGAAGGTTAAGCGAAACGGGGTCAGAAGGTGAAACGAAACGGGGTCAGAAGGTGAAACGAAACGGGGTCAGAAGGTGAAGCGAAACGGGGTCAGAAGGTGAAGCGAAACGGGGTCAGAAGGTGAAGCGAAACGGGGTCAGAAGGTGAAGCGAAACGGGGTCAGAAGGTGAAGCGAAACGGGGTCAGAAGGTGAAGCGAAACGGGGTCAGAAGGTGAAGCGAAACGGGGTCAGAAGGTTAAGCGAAACGGGGTCAGAAGGTGAAGCGAAACGGGGTCAGAAGGTGAAGCGAAACGGGGTCAGAAGGTTAAGCGAAACGGGGTCAGAAGGTTAAGCGAAACGGGGTCAGAAGGTGAAGCGAAACGGGGTCAGAAGGTGAAGCGAAACGGGGTCAGAAGGTGAAGCGAAACGGGGTCAGAAGGTGAAGCGAAACGGGGTCAGAAGGTGAAGCGAAACGGGGTCAGAAGGTTAAGCGAAACGGGGTCAGAAGGTGAAGCGAAACGGGGTCAGAAGGTTAAGCGAAACGGGGTCAGAAGGTGAAATGAAACGGGGTCAGAAGGTTAAACGAAACGGGGTCAGAAGGTTAAATATTTGAAGAATGAAGCTGCCGTCAGGTGACCAAACATTTCAGTCCTATATTTCCCATCATGCTTCATTAGATCCTGCCTGAAACTCACCTGTTGTCTTTCAGCTCTGCTGCTGCCGCAGTGCTCTGCGTTCACCTTCCGCTGCACCGATAAACGCTGCATCAGTAAAATGAACCCAGAGTGTGACGGACCGCTGGACTGCGAGGACGGCTCCGACGAGGCCGACTGCCGTACGTTACCCACACACACTGGGACACGCCCAGCGGGCTCCGTCTGCGTGCTCACCTTTGTGTGGTTGTTTTTCAGAGTGCGGGATGAGGCCGTTCCAGAGCTCCCGCATCGTGGGCGGTCAGGCGTCCCAGGTGGGCGAGTGGCCCTGGCAGGTCAGCCTCCACATCAAAGGAATGGGCCACGTGTGCGGAGCGTCCGTGTTGAACAGCCGCTGGCTGCTGACCGCCGCCCACTGCGTCCAGGACAGCGAATCACAAAAGTACGCCGTTACACCCCGTGACACTCTGTTACACCCCGTTAAAATCCGTTACACCCAATTACAACTCGTTACACCCCGTTACACTCCCCTACAGCCCGTTAAAATCTGTTACACCCAATTACAACTCGTTACACCCCGTTACACTCCCCTACAGCCCGTTAAAATCTGTTACACCCCCGTTACACCCCGTTACCCCTGGTTACACCCCGTTACAATCCGTTACACAATCCGTTGCAGCCGCTGGCTGCTGACCGCCACCCACTGCGTCCAGGACAGCGAATCACACAAGTACGCCGTTACACCCCGTTACACTCTGTTACAACCCGTTACAATCTGTTACACCCCGTTACAATCTGTTACACCCCGTTACAATCTGTTACACCCCGTTACAACCGGTTACACCCCATTACAATCCGTTACAATCCGTTACACCCCGTTACAATCTGTTACACCCCGTTACACTCCCCTACAGCCCGTTAAAATCTGTTACACTCCGTTACAATCTGTTACACCCCGTTACAATCTGTTACACCCCGTTACACTCCCCTACAGCCCGTTAAAATCTGTTACAATCCGTTACAATCCGTTACACCCCGTTACAACCGGTTACAATCTGTTACACCCCGTTACAATCTGTTACACCCCGTTACAATCTGTTACACCCCGTTACAACCGGTTACACCCCGTTACAATCCGTTACACCCCGTTACAATCTGTTACACCCCGTTACACTCCCCTACAGCCCGTTAAAATCTGTTACACTCCGTTACAATCTGTTACACCCCGTTACAATCTGTTACACCCCGTTACACTCCCCTACAGCCCGTTAAAATCTGTTACAATCCGTTACACCCCGTTACAATCTGTTACACCCCGTTACACTCCCCTACAGCCCGTTAAAATCTGTTACACTCCGTTACAGTCCGTTACACCCCGTTACAATCTGTTACACCCCGTTACACTCCCCAACAGCCCGTTAAAATCTGTTACACCCCGTTACACTCCCCTACAGCCCGTTAAAATCTGTTACACTCCGTTACAATCCGTTACACCCCGTTACAATCCGTTACACCCCGTTACAATCTGTTACACCCCGTTACAATCTGTTACACCCCGTTACAATCTGTTAAAACACGTTACAATCGTTACACCCCATTACAATCTGTTACACCCCATTACAATCGTTACACCCCGTTACAATCTGTTACACCCCGTTACAATCTGTTAAAACACGTTACAATCGTTACACCCCATTACAATCTGTTACACCCCATTACAATCGTTACACCCCGTTACAATCTGTTACACCCCGTTACAATCTGTTACACCCCGTTACAGTCCGTTACACCCCGTTACACCCCGTTACAATCTGTTAAAACACGTTACAATCGTTACACCCCATTACAATCGTTACACCCCGTTACAATCGTTACACCCCGTTACAATCTGTTACACCCCGTTACAGTCCGTTACACCCCGTTACAATCTGTTACACCCCGTTACAATCTGTTACACCCCGTTACAATCTGTTACACCCCGTTACAATCTGTTACACCCCGTTACAGTCCGTTACACCCCGTTACAATCTGTTACACCCCGTTACAATCTGTTACACCCCGTTACAATCTGTTACACCCCGTTACAATCTGTTACACCCCCGTTACATCCGGTTACAATTTGTTACAGTCCGTTACACCCCGGTACAATCCGTTACACCCCGTTACAATCCGTTACAATCTGTTACAATCCGTTACAATCCGTTACACCCCGTTACAATCCGTTACAATCCGTTACAATCCGTTACTATCCGTTAAACCCCGTCACACCCCGTTTCACTGTTTCTGAGTTTTAATGTGATCTGAATTCTGTTGAATTTGTTGTCCTCAGTAAGTCAAAGTAAGCTGCAGTTCTGAAGTCCCGACCCGGTCCGGGCTCTGGGCAGGATTAATCCCTCCACAAACCTTCGGTCTGTGTATAAAACTGTAAACGCTTCCCTCTGTGCTGGTGCAGGTACTCTCGGCCCGACCAATGGCAGGCCTTCCTGGGGCTGCATGTGCAGGGTCAGACCAATGAGTGGATGGTGAAGAGGAACGTGAGGCGGATCGTGGCCCACCGGGACTACAACCCCCACACCTACGACAACGACATCGCCCTGATGGAGCTCGATGACGCGGTGGAGCTGAACCAGTACATCTGGCCCATCTGCCTGCCCTCCTCCACCTACGACTTCCCAGCAGGCCAAGAGGCTTGGATCACCGGCTGGGGCACCACTTCAGAGGGAGGTGAGGCCTCCTGAAGGCGGCTTTACTCGGTGTGTCGGAGGACATGATGCTGCGGCGTGTTTTTAACTAGGGCTGGGCAACGATTAAAATGTTTAATCTGATTAATCACATGATTTCCCTGATTAATCACGATTAATCTCATTTGTACGCAGAATCCAAAAATGAATCCAAAAGTAGCGTATAGCTTTTAGCATTTAGCTTTATTTTAAATGTGCTGCCATATGAATGAAAGTGCCATAACATTTGTTGTGCAAACACACTTTTAACATCAGCATCTTTCTGTAGTTTTTATGTAGAAGCCTCGCTCCACTGTCTGTTTCCTTGAATGACTTGCTGCTATCAGTTGTGTGTTTTGCCTTTAAGTGATATTTTAGACTGGAACTACTACGCTGAGAAGACAATTCAACTTGGCAGAGTTTACAGATGACTTTGGTTCTGTCGACTCCGCCGTCTGGAAGAACTTTAACATGAAAATGGCCGAGTAAAAGTTCCGTACCCTTCTCCATGTTTGGTGGATCCGCCGATTACTTTCTTTTCCTGTTCCACAGCAGACAGCAACAGACTTTTACAGAATAAAAGCCTGTGAGCAGCAGACTTTTACAAAATAAAAGCCTGTGAGCAGCAGACTTTTACAAAATAAAAGCCTGTGAGCAGCAGACTTTTACAAAATAAAAGCCTGTGAGCAACAGACCTTTACAAAATAAAAGCCTGTGAGCAACAGACTTTTACAATAAAATAAATAATAAAACCTGCGTAAATGCACGATAAAATATTTATCTGCGTTTAATAATAACGAGTTAACTCGCCCGGCCGTGCTGCTAACTGATGACTTGCGTTCCCATGACTACATCAGATCATGGCGGGATGCCTTCCTGGGTCCATACCTCTGATTTTCTTTTCACCCCAGAGTTGTAATAAATGAGCTTCCTCAGCAGTTGGTGCCATCAGACGTGTGTAGCATGAGTTCAGCTGGAGCCCGTGTTGTGTTGCAGGGGTCAAAGCGAGCGTCCTGCAGAAGGCGGCGGTCCGGATCATCAACAGCACGGTGTGTAACGACCTGATGACCGACGAGGTCACGGACCGGATGCTGTGCGCCGGCGTGCTGAAAGGGGGCGTGGACGCCTGCCAGGTAGATCCCAGCGACACGTCTGCACGCGCTCAGTGCGGCTCTGTGGGTCCTAACCGCTCCCATCCTCTCTGACAGGGCGACTCCGGCGGGCCGCTGTCCGTCACCAACCCCAGTGGGCGGGTCTTCCTGGCGGGCGTGGTGAGCTGGGGCGAAGGCTGCGCCCACAGGAACAAGGCCGGCATCTACACCCGGGTCACAGAGTTCCGCGGCTGGATAAAGGAGCAGAGCGGCGTGTAGGGAGGCGTGGCCTCTCCAGCTGTTTCAGCATCTGGACTCTGAACACACCTCATTTTACACTTTTCATGTTCATGGTTTGGTTTGTTTATCGGTCAAAGTGAAAAAGCAGCAGAAGCTGAGATCAGATCTGTATTTAACTCTTTTATTTTAAGGTAAGCGGTGCGAAACACAAGCGTTAATCTGAAGGATTTTAGGGAAGCTGCTCTCAGCATCTTTCATCTTTAACCAGCTACTCAGGGAGGACCGCAGAATATTCTCAGGGAAACTTTATCTAAAATCATCTCAGTTTACTGACTTTCAAACCTCAGGGTTACAGATCACAGACGGTTCGATACGATCACCTGATGGCGGCGGCTGTAGTGGCATCATTATGAGATCAGAGGAACATTAGACTCCACTTTAGGTTTACCTTTAAAAGAACAGACTAATGAGAAGTCTCTGTTCGGCCTTTCGGCTCTTCAACGATAAAGTTCTGACATTTTGTTTTATTTTGGACTTCACGCTTAGAGACCAAAGCAAGAAGGAACCAAGCTGCTGGTCCTGAATCAGCCGACATCAGGCGCTTTGACTCAGTGTGTGAGGCACCATGTGGGGTCACATGGCCCTGAAAGGATCGGATTATTGGCTAAATTACAATCAGACTGAGTTATTAAGTGCATGTAGACACCTTAATCTGACTAAGAACTGGATCGGATGGGATTCAGACCCCGAGATAACTGGGTTGAAAGTCACTCTAAACCTGCTTGTAGACGCTGAAGCACGTGGTGATTCAGACTTTGCGTTCTGCGCATGCTCCAGATGTTTTCCCGGGGTCGTGACCCGGAAGTCAAAGGAGACGATATTCCTGTTGTTGTCGCCGTCAGAAAGAAACAAACAACGCGATGGAGAATGCTCCGTTGGGCATCGAGTTTGTGCAACAAGCAGCTCATCACAGACCAAATGTAGAGGGACGTAGCTTCATCTGGCTCTGCGTTCTCCATCTTTCTCCAATGCCTGAGTTTGTTGTTGTTGGTGGTGGTGAAGAGGTCAACAGGAAGTGGCTCTATTAGCAACAGCTGGAATGGGTACAGCGCCACCTATCATACCGGGGTATGACACGCTTTGTGCCTCTGATCCCATTCATTCACCGCCACATATCCAAGGATAACTGGAAAGAGCTGTTCCTGTGAAACAGTGAGAATGCTTATGAGCTGAATGGGGATAGCTGAAAATAGTTCAATATTAGCAGTAAAAACTGTTGCTGAGGTGTTGGTTGAAGGGATTTTGTGATTTTTGTGTTCTACCAAACTTAACATTGGAGTTAGTCAGAGAATTTGAGAGGTTGATCTCGGTTCAAGGCTCATAGCTGAAATTCTGTAAATGTGAGCTCTTTAGTAGTTACATTGGCTGAAAGAGGACAATGTTTCCTACATTTTAAGGTATAATTTGTTTCTCTAAGTTAAACTGTGTGAAAGTTAGAGGAATTTGTTTGAAAAAACTGAAAAATTTGAAACTTATCAGCACGCACTCAACTGTGTGCTCATTCATAAAAATCAAGAAGGAGCAAAATGTTCATGTTTTTGAAACTATCATATTTCAAAATTGGCTGAAGATTTGAAAAAGCTGAAACAATTGGTAATACCTGAATGTCTTGTGACCCATTTAAAGTTTGAATGGTGTCTCTAGCTGAAAGCATGCAGGAGTAGTTAGGCTGGAAAGAGGGAGATGATTTGGAAGAGCTGAAAGCAGTTTCCATTCATTTGAATGACGGGAAAATCTGAATAAAAGTTGAATATCTTAAAAAGTGTAAAAGTTAAAAACACCAAAAATGAAAGCAGGAATCTGCTGAGGGAGCTGAACGTTTTGATGCCAAAATTGTAGAAATAGCTGAAAGTATGCAGGAGTAGTTAGATCCCAAAAACTGGCGGAATAATAAAGAGAAACAGGAATTTGCTCAACTCATTCTGATTGTAAATTAGCCAATAATCCGATCCTTTCGGTGCCATGTGACCCCACTGAGTGACACACCTGAGGTCCCACCTGTTGGCGCCCCTCAGGGGGCCCTGCGGGGAATATTATGGTCTGTGGCACTTATTAGGCTCACTCAGAGCCATCAGAACGGAGACGAAGGCCTTTCCAGTGATTTCTGAAACTCTTTAAGGTAGAACAGGACGATTCCGGCTGCGTTTGATGCTTTCTTAGTTCCGTCTGAGCGGCGCCGCCTTAAAGCCGTCCTTTTGTTACATTTCTTGTTGATATTCTGTGTGATTGTGTCTGTATTTGCAGCTTTGCTTGTGGGGATGATGGAATAGCTAATGCTGTGTTTGATGATGAAAACTGTAGTTTTACACATTTTTATGGAAAGTTAATGGTATAAACTCTGTTTCGGTCGCTGTGATTGTCCTCTCTGTTGTGTATTAACTGGATAATGTTCAGATATCTGTGGGAGGGATCATTTTACAGACTTTTTGGAAGCGCTTTCCAAACCTAAAGCACATTATGAAATACAAACTGCTGTAAACATCAACTTCATACTTTGTTTTCTTTGTTGCTTTGTGCACTAAATATGTATTTATTCCTTTATTCCTGTGTTTATCAGATGATACAAACCTTATAAAATCCATTTTAATCTGAGCCTGTAAGGCAGCAAAGGAGGAAAAACACCAGAAATGGTTTATTTAGTAAATCCTGTGCTGGCAGCTTTACAAACCACAACATAACCAGATGATCTGATGCTTTATTTTCACACGAGCGCACAGTCACAATCCAGTTCACATCTGTGGTCGCTGCAGAATGAAATATTAAGAAGAAAAGAGGAAGAACACCACAGGAAGAGAAAGCAGCGAGATGGAACATCAACACCAATAATTCTGTTCAGGTTCCAGCTGTTGGCAGCTGTGTTTGCAGCAGACGGAGGAAGTGATGCCCGTTCACACGGTTTACAGCCCGACGTGGCTGAAAGTCAAGCTGATGGCGGAACAACTGCAGCAGAACTACATCATCCAGAGGCTTCAGCATCTTGGGGCGAATCTGGTCCATCTCAGGTGTTTTACCGTTTGAGCTCCACCACCTGATGATGTCCTCATTTCATCACTTCTCCACCCGGGCCGAACACAGCCTGAAACAGAACTTTGTGCTTTTCTTTTTTCAGCTGCTGAATGGTTTGCTGGAACATCCGTGAGAAAAAATGTCTTTTGTCCTCTCTGACTTCTACCCATGACCCAGTTCTATCCTCCCTAACCAGCAGGCAGACGTGAGATTTGTTCTCATGACGTGAGCTGCGGGGTGAAAGGTTTCTCAGCCGAGCTGAAGGCGCCGGCACCCTCGGCATCAGAAATGACCACAAACTCGTGTGGTTTACTGTTTCGTTTCTCTGAACAAACTGCCACTGTACCAACACCTCCCTCACATGCCCCCACTTTATGGTTCAGGAGGAGACTAACAAATGAAAAGGTCAAATGAACGTAACCCCACACTAAGGCTGTGTTCGAAACCGCCTACAACATACTGCATACTTCATACTGCATACTGCATACTTCATACTTCATACTGCATACTTCATACTGCATACTACATACTTCATACTGCATACTTCATACTGCATACTGCATACTTCATACTTCATACTGCATACTTCATACTGCATACTACATACTTCATACTGCATACTGCATACTACATACTGCATACTTCATACTTCATACTGCATACTGCATACTACATACTTCATACTACATACTGCATACTGCATACTACATACTGCATACTTCATACTACATACTACATACTGCATACTACATACTTCATACTTCATACTACATACTGCATACTGCATACTTCATACTACATACTACATACTACATACTGCATACTACATACTGCATACTTCATACTTCATACTGCATACTACATACTGCATACTTCATACTACATACTTCATACTACATACTGCATACTGCATACTACATACTTCATACTTCATACTACATACTGCATACTACATACTGCATACTTCATACTACATACTACATACTGCATACTACATACTTCATACTGCATACTACATACTACATACTGCATACTTCATACTTCATACTACATACTTCATACTACATACTGCATACTGCATACTTCATACTACATACTGCATACTACATACTGCATACTTCATACTGCATACTACATACTGCATACTACATACTGCATACTTCATACTGCATACTACATACTACATACTGCATACTACATACTGCATACTTCATACTACATACTTCATACTACATACTGCATACTGCATACTACATACTGCATACTACATACTACATACTGCATACTACATACTTCATACTGCATACTGCATACTACATACTGCATACTTCATACTTCATACTTCATACTACATACTTCATACTACATACTGCATACTACATACTACATACTGCATACTGCATACTACATACTGCATACTGCATACTTCATACTTCATACTGCATACTACATACTGCATACTGCATACTACATACTACATACTGCATACTACATACTGCATACTACATACTGCATACTTCATACTGCATACTACATACTGCATACTACATACTTCATACTTCATACTGCATACTACATACTTCATACTGCATACTGCATACTACATACTTCATACTGCATACTGCATACTTCATACTGCATACTGCATACTACATACTGCATACTACATACTACATACTGCATACTTCATACTGCATACTACATACTGCATACTTCATACTGCATACTGCATACTTCATACTGCATACTACATACTTCATACTGCATACTGCATACTACATACTGCATACTTCATACTGCATACTACATACTGCATACTGCATACTACATACTTCATACTGCATACTGCATACTACATACTTCATACTGCATACTGCAAACTACATACTACATACTGCATACTACATACTGCATACTGCATGCTGCATACTGCAAACTACATACTGCATACTACATACTGCATACTACATACTACATACTGCATACTTCATACTGCATACTACATACTGCATGCTGCATACTGCAAACTACATACTTCATACTGCATACTGCATACTTCATACTGCATACTGCATACTACATACTTCATACTGCATACTGCATACTACATACTTCATACTGCATACTGCATACTTCATACTGCATACTGCATACTACATACTGCATACTACATACTGCATACTGCATGCTGCATACTGCAAACTACATACTGCATACTACATACTGCATACTACATACTGCATACTTCATACTGCATACTACATACTGCATACTGCATGCTGCATACTGCATGCTGCATACTGCAAACTACATACTGCATATTGCAATCTACATACTGCATACTACATACTACATACTGCATACTTCATACTGCATACTACATACTACATACTGCATACTACATACTTCATACTACATACTGCATACTTCATACTGCATACTACATACTACATACTGCATACTACATACTTCATACTGCATACTACATACTGCATACTTCATACTTCATACTACATACTGCATACTGCATACTACATACTGCAAACTACATACTGCATACTTCATACTGCATACTGCATACTTCATACTTCATACTGCATACTACATACTGCATACTTCATACTGCATACTACATACTACATACTGCATACTACATACTTCATACTGCATACTGCATACTACATACTGCATACTGCATACTTCATACTACATACTGCAAACTACATACTGCATACTTCATACTACATACTGCAAACTACATACTGCATACTTCATACTGCATACTGCATACTACATACTACATACTTCATACTGCATACTGCATACTCCATACTACATACTGCATACTACATACTGCATACTGCATGCTGCATACTGCAAACTACATACTGCATACTACATACTGCATACTACATACTACATACTGCATACTTCATACTACATACTGCATACTACATACTGCATACTACATACTGCATACTGCATACTACATACTGCATGCTGCATACTGCATGCTGCATACTTCAAACTACATACTGCATACTACATACTACATACTACATACTGCATACTCATCGATCAGACAGTATGCATAGCGTTTACCCACAATGCATCTCGCTCCTGCCTGAGCCGAAATCAGCCGGCCTGAAGCTGATTTCTCTTAAGCTCTAAACTCTGTAAACTTTAGCAACATTCGAAACATTTTCAGGTGAGAAAGTAGTCGTTTAGATCCCCAACGTGTTGAAAACCTGACAAAATACCGGCTGTTGACAATTTTGTTCACACGAATTCGATGCTACTAAAGCTAGCCGCAGTGAGCTAACGCACTTCCGGTTATTTTCACAAAATAAAATACCTGTTGCCTTTTATCATAGGGAAAGCCATTACCATGCAATTGGTGCTTTTGTTTTGAAAACAGGAAGTGAACCTACCCTCGTTGTAGCTAGCTTGAAACTGCCGCTTTGACAGGAAATGACGATCGGCGACGTCACGTAACGTTGCATCTTGGGTAGTTTGAGTATGAGTAGTAACCTCATGATGCATACCCAACATTTCGGAGAATTTAGTATGCATCCGGGAACTTAAAAAAGTTAAAGTTAGTATGAGTAGTAGGAGAAGTATGCGGTTTCAAACACAGCCTAAATGTCATCAGCAGTGATGTTTCCTTGTTTGTAATGTTCGGCCTGCTGTTTGCTGCCTGTTGGTGGGTCTTAATCCATCTTTCTGTTCAGAGAAAGCTGTTCCAGAACTGCTCAGGCTTTTTACAGTCCCACTCAGGCACTTATTTCTCTCTTTAATAACAACTTTCTCAGTTAGGTCTGTCTCTAGCGGCTTCAAAGTTGATTTGCTTGGTCGTTGGGTCACTTAGTCGGGAACTCAGCAGCTCTCTCGGCTTCTTGTGCAAACTTCTCCTTGTATTCTGCTAGCTTCTCATTTAATCTGTTCCTGAAGGCATATTGAAATTAACTGTACACCCCCAGTTCTGTGGGAGGTATCTGCTCTAATTGCCTTTTTTTCATCCAGGTGGCAGAATCATTCTCAGTCTGACCCTAACGCAGTGCTTCTCAAAGTGTGGGAAACGGAGACATGGCAAATCTCAAGGTTACATACAGAATCCCGCAATGCAACCACATGCTTTTCAGCTGTGGCATCTCTGAAAACAAAACACAGATCTCAGCTCAACATTGAGACTTGAGTGGCAGTTTCAAGTCTGCAACCACATTTTGAGAAGCTGTGCAAAACAGGCTCATTGCAGCCACTAATGCAGGGACACATTTTAGTTGTTTTTGTTTTTTGTACAGATTGCAAATGAAACGCTTTTATTTTCTCTTTTTGAACTTTGTGTTATTTGATGTTATTGATTTTGATTCATTATAAAATATGACGTTACTTGGTGTTAGTTCAATAAAGTTGAAATGTAATTTGTCAATATTTTTGTTGGGGCGACAGGGGGCAGGTGGGGCTTGGAAATCCCCCGTGAGAACCACTGCCCTAACGGCTCTGAGACCAGTTTGCCTTGCCAGGGTTTCATCCCTTCTCCTGCGAGGAATCGCTTCCTTATCGAGGAGATTTAGTTCCCCCACGATCCTGAGAGCTTTGATGTTACACATCTAGAAGAAAAGTTTTATTTCTTGTATTGTCAGTATGGAGCTGAATGGTCCAGAAAAACCATGTGTCCATGTGCAGTGATGCTTATATTGCCTTTATGTGTCCCATGGTGGACTCCGATGTGCTCTATCCTCTTCCAGTAGCAGATATCAGCGGTATGATCAAGAATTACTCACGCAGTTTCTATAGTTTACCAACTTCTGCAAATTCTGGCATCCAGGGAGCCCCCATTCCTGCGTTTGTCAGAGGCAAGTAAATGGTGGAAGGCCCGTTCCCAATGTTCCAGTTTTAGGGGTTGGCTTTTCTTCTTCTTCTTTAGTTCCCCTGCATCACAGAATTCTGACAATCCTGAACAGATAATCGATGAAAAACTATTCAACAGTTCAGGAAAACGCTGATCTTAGTTTAAAGCATCTATTGTTTCCCTCTCATACCTCTCTCACCCCGACGGGCTCCAAACTCTGACCTCGTGACCCTAAAGAGGAGGTAGAGGGTATAGAAGATGGATGGATGGATGTTTGGTGGGCATTAACAACTGGTACCATGGTAAGATTTAAGCATTAAAAAGTGTTGGTGAAATGATAAAGCACGATCAGAAACACTGCTGTGATGGCTTTGTTTCTGCAGGATGGACTGATTCACGTGCACTTTGATCTTTGGCCGCATGCTTTGGGTTCACAGCAGCAGCTTCCACAGGAAACTCACC
Organism: Odontesthes bonariensis; assembly: GCF_027942865.1. Taxonomy (NCBI): domain Eukaryota; kingdom Metazoa; phylum Chordata; class Actinopteri; order Atheriniformes; family Atherinopsidae; genus Odontesthes; species Odontesthes bonariensis. The sequence goes on from NC_134515.1 coordinate 1,919,841, forward strand.
CGCCTGTTTCGCCTTTTACCTGCTTCAGTGTTGAAGAAACAGCTCATGATTCAACTGTCAGTGAACTCTCCTACAAATTACACTGCTATCAAGTAACCTGCCAACCCAGGAAACAGGAAACCAGGAGAGCTGGCCGGCAGTCCATGGAGGGATGCTACCTGTGCGCGAATCAGGCCACATTGCATGCGACTGCCCAGCACCTTCGCCAGGAGAGCCAGCTCCCCAGCTGGCTTTAAACTAAGATGGGGTGGCACATAGGGATGGGAATCGAAAACCGGTTCTTGTTAAGAACCGGTTCCCAGTGTTTCAATTCCTTGGAATCGTTTTGGTGATTTTGCAAACGATTCCCTTATCAATGCCAGTGGGCGCGAATGACGTCACCATGTAACATTGCGTGGCGAGTCCAGCGCAGCCAGCAGCCAACAGTAAACATGGCGCCCAAGCGTTACAAACGCTCGAAAGTTTGGTTACACATTACTAAAAAAGACGACAACAGGGCAACTTGCAAAGTGAATATTTCACCAAAGGGAGGAAATACTACCAACATGCAATAACTATGAATGAATGTCGCGTTTTCGATCCGCTCCGGACTAACGTTGGTGAATCTGAACCCAGCAACGTTAGCAACGTTAGCATGTCCTCGGCTAACACTGCAGCTAACTAACTAACTAACAAACACTGCCTATCATGTTAGCGCCATTTGCCTGATTGTAAAAGCTGCTGTTAGTAACGGTTAAGGTTAAATGAATGCCTTCTCAGGCATTACATTTAGAGGAAATCATGAGAGACAGAGCCTGACTGGCTCAGAGCCAGAGGCTGGTGGTACTACCCCCAGTTCACGTCTAAACAACGTTGATGCTAATCGACCGGTTTGTTGTCCTTTTTCTCCAAATGAAAATCGATAAGGGAACCGACAAAGAACTGAATCGTTAAGCAGAATCGAAAATGGAATTGGAATCGTAAAAATCAATTCCCATACCAAGTGGCACAGTGGGAGAACTTTCATCCAAGATTACCTCAACCTCCCCTTCCATGCCACAACCATGACTTGGCCATCTTGGCCGAGCTCTTGGACTGTACATGGACTGTGACATCAACGGCACCCAATGCAGGGCCTTAGTGAACACTGGGTCCACCATCTCGTTGATTCGTCCCGGGACTCTACTTGGAACTGCTGGACCAAGACCCAAGGGTTGGAGACTTTGCTACCATTGCCAGTCCCCTACATCGACTGACCCAGAAAGGACAAGCTTTCCAATGGAGTAGGGACTGGGCCAATGCTTCTGCCAAGCTCTGGGTGGCCCTTATTGAGGTCCCTGTGTTGGCTTAGCCCAATCTTCAGCGACCCCTTAATTTTTGACACAGACGGCAGTGATGTGGGCATCAGTGCGGTGTTGTCCCAGGATGAAGAGCAAGAAGGCCGTGGTCCCTAGTTCCCGAGGGCCGCAGTCCCTAGTTCCAGAGGGCCGTGGTCCCTAGTTCCAGAGGGCCGTGGTCCCTAGTTCAAGAGGGCCGTGGTCCCTAGTTCCCGAGGGCCGTGGTCCCTAGTTCCAGAGGGCCGTGGTCCCTAGTTCCCGAGGGCCGTGGTCCCTAGTTCCAGAGGGCCGTGGTCCCCAGTTCCTGTATGTCTGAATGCGGGAGAAAACGGCCCTGTGGATTAAAAGGTTATAGGAGCTGCAGAAGGTTCCTACAGTCCGAATGCGGCTATTGACTGTTTTCCCTGCCGCCCTCTGGTAAGAGGTTCAGAAAAAGGTTTTTTTTCATCAAGAGTAGAACAGCCAGATTACACCACAGCTTCATCCCCCCACCATAAGACTGCCAAACTCCCAACAACCCCCCCTCCAATCATATGAGACACTAGTAACTTTACATGAACTATATTGTTATAATACATCCTGCTGCCACATATCATTTTCTGCAAGATGCTACACTTCTGTAAATAAGTCATATATTTTTTATTCGGTTTCTATTTCTTTTATATTTTATATACTTCATATTGATACTGTTTTACTTGTCTTCTGTTTTCTTGGAGCTTTGCATCGTAATCTTACTCAATTGTGCTTTTAAATGACTAAAGTCTGTCTAAGTCTCTAACAAACTGTAATGAAAGTGAAAGTGTTGCAACCAGTGGGAACAGATACTGTTCTGTATGTTTTTCAGCTTCTAACCTTTAATCGTCACTATTTTAAATTCAAGTCTGGGAAACATTAGGTGGTTATTTCAATCTTTGTGAAAATTCAGGTCTTTCAATGAACTTTAAATGAAATCCTCTAGGAAAACAAAACTTTTTTCAGCTGTTCAGTGTGATCTGTGTTTGTGTTTAACCGATAAGCACAGCTTCTGTCATCTTCTTCAGGACTCATATGTCAGCGTTAACAGAGAGTTAGAGTGACTTTGCTGCCCAGAAACACCTCCCTCTGACTTTAATCTCACTGATGGAGGTGGAGCAGCAGGTGTGGCTCCCATGAGAATATAAAAGTTATCTTCTTAAAAAACAGGAAATCATTTTGAAGTTTCAGCGTTCAGCAGATACTAACTGTCCACCAAAGATGAAGAGCTTCCTGGCGAATTTTCCTTTCGAGAAAGTCAGCGTCTTTGTCACCATCGTTGTGAGTTTCACCTACAACGTTCTGCTTGAGAGAGAAGTTACATGCACCTGTAAACCAGATGATAAAGACTGTAATATCTACATGGCAACGCCAGTTGTTATCATATTTCTCGTGATACTCTGGACGGACAAGAAGGTTTTTTGGAGCTGCAGATATACGTGTACATGTTCATGTAAATGTACATGTGGAGGAGGACGGCAGCAGAATGAACGAGTGGAAGAGCAGCAGAATGAACGAGTGGAAGAGCAGCAGAATGAACGAGTGGAAAGGCAGCAGAATGAACGAGTGGAAAGGCAGCAGAATGAACGAGTGGAAGGGCAGCAGAATGAACGAGTGGAAAGGCAGCAGAATGAACGAGTGGAAGGGCAGCAGAACGAACGAGTGGAAGAGCAGCAGAATGAACGAGTGGAAAGGCAGCAGAATGAACGAGTGGAAGAGCAGCAGAATGAACGAGTGGAAAGGCAGCAGAATGAACGAGTGGAAGAGCAGCAGAATGAACGAGTGGAAAGGCAGCAGAATGAACGAGTGGAAAGGCAGCAGAATGAACGAGTGGAAGAGCAGCAGAATGAACGAGTGGAAAGGCAGCAGAATGAACGGGAGGCATCATGCTGTGGATGCTGCGGATGCCAGTTTTGCGTAATATTTTTCCTCAGATTTTTCAAAGCAGGTCTTGTGGGTTGCCTGTGGTCCGTCTCTGTGTTCATTGATGGAGACTGGTATGTCTGCTGTTATAATAATTACACTGCTCACCCACGGTTACCCTGCAAAACAAACATCACAGCTGAGGAACAACTGATCATCGCTGAACTGAAAAATACATCCAGGGTGAGTGTTAAACTGTTTGAACTCTTTGGTTATAATTACACTGTAAAGAATTTCCCTGTAAAATAACAGTAAAATACCTGCTGCCAGTATTTTACAGTGCTACTACTGTTATTTATTTGAACAGTATATTACCGTTTTTTTGGATTACAGTATATGACCGTAGAATAATGGTAGGTGTTGTAGTTATTTTACAGTGCAACTACTGTTATCTATCAAACAGTATAATACTGTAATTTGGATTACAGTACATGACGGTAGGATAACTGTGTTTTAGTAATTTTACAGTGCATCTACCGTAATTTATTTAACGGTATAATAACGCATTTTGGATTACGGTACATGACAGTAGGAGAATTGTGGGTTTTGGTAATTTTACAGTTATATGCCACTGTGTTATAAAATCTGCTATTTTTGCATTCGTATAAATCCTCACCAATTTAAAACCAAAGTATGCAGGGCTTTTCAAATACCCAGCCCTAGACTACCACAGTCATCCTAACAGCCAGTCAACATCCAGAAGTCCTACAATAAACACACAGCTCGACTTTCTTGTATTTTAATAACATCTTGCCTTCTAGTGCTTAGAGTGGTTCAGAAACACATTCAGCAACAACTCACATTCATCACTGTTCAGAACTAACTCTAACACCGCTTCCCAGAACCGACAGTACTGCGCCTCACTTTAAACTTATTCAGCTGATATTTAATTTCACTTAATAAGTTATTTCACTTAAGAACTTCTACTAAACTTTTGTCTGCCTCAGTTTCTATATTCAACATATGGTTTCTATGCATGCTGGCTCAATGAAGACAGTGGCGGCTGGTAAGATAAATTTTTAGGCTGTGCCACATCCAGTGATTGTCAAACGTTTTAAAATGAGTTAATGCAAAAAAGTAAAGTAAAATGTCATTTATTTCCACTTAAAAGTTTATACATTCAACAATTACTTTATTCCATCATGGAATAACACTATAACACTGACAAATACTAGAAAATTTCTGAAGAGATTTTGATGGGTGCCAATCTACTGCCCGCCATATCAACAAACTGTTTGGTTCAGTTGAAGTTGAGAGTCTCCTGTCACATATAAACTTTGAATGATGTCGTATGGCGTATGGAGTTAAGAGGCCCCCAAAATAGGGAAGTTGTTGGCATTTTTTACTCGTTAAGTGCTTTTCAATCGATTTTCCCATTGACATAAGACATAAGACATGTCTGCTGAAGACAGTTATTAAATTTTTTATCAAGGTCCTGTTTAAAATACAGCTTTTATGGCGTTTTCAAAATGGCCTTGTTAAGTGCTTTTCAATGCATTTTCCCATTGCATTGTGGGTATTTTCAAACTTCCCCTCACTATCAGTTTAAAGGAGAAACGCAGATCAGATCATAACATGAAGCTGTTATAACAGGGCATCCATCTTGGCTCTGCCCTCATAAGCAGTCTTAGAACAGAGCAGGCTAACAAGGCGTTGCTCCGGTAACAGGAGCAGGTGCTGCTCGTCTGTGTCACTGACATGTACGTTCACTATGGCTTCTTAAAATCGCTCTATAATTTTGACTGCACTCGAACAAGCGGTCGCTGTTCGAAAAGTAAAAGTCGTATCCGAATAATTTTTGAACCGTCAGCGCCCTAAGAGACGGCAGAAGCCAGCGGTGTAATTTTCATTTGGCTACTATGTGTGGCTCGTTTTTTATGGCAGTTTTAAAATAATTTTTCACCTGAATTTGATGACTTTAGGCCTTTATAATGAAAATGGAGGCGACCTCTGCGCTCAGAGGCATTTTGTGATAAATCTGTGTGGCAGAGCACAATGAGTGTGACTTTGGGTGAAAGAGGACAAAAATGCCTACGTTTTGAAGTAAAATTTGTCCAGATCGGGCAGATATTTTGGACATGAGAGAAATTTGTTCGAGGAATTGGTGCAGTATCGAATTTAGAGTGAGAAGAAGAGTGGGAGAGACACCTCAGCTGAGATGTAGTCTTCCTAAAACGTAAACTGCCGTTGTGTCAAAGCTGTATAATGTATCAACAAACCCTTTGGTTCAGTTAAAGCTGAAAGGCTCCTGTCACATATAAACTTTGAATGAGGTATGTGTGATGCTGTATGGCTGAGTTATAAGGCCTCTAAAATAGGCAATTTTTTGTAAAATTCTTATGATTGATGCTTTATGTTGGGAGGGCGGCGCCCTAGCGCCCTCTGCTGGCCAGCCGCTGCTGCAAAGTAAAGCATAACTTTTAACTGCTCTGTGGAAATTCCACAGTTAGTATATTGTCACTAAAAAATGAGGAGTTTGATCAGTAAAGAAATGCTTTCATCAAAATAGGATAGTAAGCCCGCAGTAAGATGCTGATGGATAATGACTGGACTTGAGAAGGGATGTCTCCACTGCTTGACAGAAAATACTGTTTTATTCTGTTAAATTACAGTTTATTACTGTTAATTTACATGTAAGCATGAATACTTAACAGTATTTTACAATTATTTTAAAATGCAGTAAGATACTGTAGTAATCCACCGTAAATTAAATTTACAAGAATTCATTACATATACTGTTTTATTCTGTTAAATTACAGTTATCTACTGGTATTGTTAAATGACTGATTTAACTGTTAATTTACATGTGAGGGATGAATATTCAACAGTATTTTACAATTATTGTAAGATACAGTAGGATACTGTTGTAATTCCACAGTAAATATACAGCAATTCGTTACAGCGTGGTATTTATTCTAACTGGTTAGTCTGCATCACTGTGACATCACTGAATGAGCAGAGTAACACTGTGATTAAACATGTACCTCTGATCTGTTTTTAGCTGATTGGCTTCATTGTGATCTTGGGAATCCTCGTCGTTGCAATCGGGATCTCATCACCTTGCTGGAAGAACTGCTGTGCAGAAGAAGGAGGATGCTGTGATAAAAGAATTCTGTATGATAAACTGATTGCGGAAGAAGAGGAAAGTGTGTTGGATGAGGTTCTGAGATCAAAAGCGAAAGCTGAGCTGCGTGAAAATATTAAAAACAAATTTAAAGCTGGACGGTTGAGGGAATGTTTCCATGTTGCTGAGGAACTGATTGACAGGACAGGACCTCCAGGTGAATAACCAACACTCATCAGCTTCTTTCTGCTCAGATGTTACAGCTTTATAATTACCGCACCTGCACCTTTAAATATTCTTCAGGTTCACATCCTGAATATTCTTCTTTTTCCCTTAAGGTCAGAACCTTGATGTAGATCAACAAACTCAGACATATTTACAGGTATGTTGCTCTTCACACAGATTGGGTCGTCTCTAACTGACATTTACTCCGTCTCTCATTGTGCATGTTGTTAGAACTGTTAGTATAAAGCGGCTTTTTACTCTCTCTTGCATTATGTTTATCACTGAAGAAGACGGTCACTGTTGGCAAACTTGCCTTTTATTTCTGGTGGGGAATTAAGACAGTCAGTACACACATCTGAAAAATGTGAAAGGAAAGTCCAGGTTAGCTAACGACATGCAGCACTTAGCCATTTTATAAACAAAAAAAGACAAAAATACCGTCAGCATTTATGTTGATGATATAGTTGAGCTCATAACTCGTGCACCTACCAGGGAGACAGCGAGATCCGACTGTTGTTCACCACCGGGGGTAACAACCTTAACCTCCAGAACCGTAGGACTTAGGGCCGGCACGGTTTATGTATTCGTACCGAACCATCACGGTTCGGTACGCACATTGCCACGCAGAATACACACGGTACGGAAGTTTAATATTGATCTGAACGCGGAACTGTTATTTTGCAAGAGTTTCCTTCAGGACCGATTTAAACACTGCCACATGCAAGCTCTGATTGATCCGTAGAGATATACGCTTTCGGACAGAGTAGTGATAAGAACGCAGTTATCAGAACTGTCCTACTCGAATTTCATTCTGATAACTGTCCTTCCCCAGCGGAACTGTTTCAGTTTGCATTGCACATGAGTCGGGACCTGATGCGCCGCGCGCAGCCGTCCGCGTCAGTGACGTGTTAGCCGTTAGCCATTTAGCGCCACATTCAACAACAAAACAAAACCCGAGAGAAGAAAAAAACACCACAAAGAAGCTAATATGGAGAGCGGGGAGGCCACCGTGTTCATGGTCTGCATGATGGTGATATTAATCATGGACGATCACATCAGGCGTCTAACATGGAGGCTGGAAGAGCTCACAGAGAGAGTCAGGATCAAGCGCAGGCGATACTTTTTCGTTTCATGAAGGAAGAAAGGAGAGCAGCGCGCCGCAAACAAAGGAGACAACGTGTAAGTTTAACTTATTAAACACACGCCGGTTCTGTCTGTGTGGTATGATGAAACATTTCAGCTGTGATAGCATGACATGGGGCGTAGCTACCGACCACCACACACCTCCGTCAGATGCGTTCTATAAGAACTATGAAAAGACCCGACCAATTACGTCTCCCAAATGTATTACAACAACCCCTAGATACGAATACATGCAGAGCAAAAAAAACTAGAAAATTTCTGAAGAAATTTAGAAGGGGCCGGCCAAAGTGTGCGTATCGCTCAACCAATCACGGCTGCTCAGGAATGATTCGCAAGGCCTAAAGAAGAAGCATTCAAGCCTAAACGGCATCAAAGGATGACATGGATGCTTCTTCTTAAAGCGGTGAACTGGCCCTTTAAAGCGGCGAACTGTCCCTTTAAATAGGCGAACTGTCCCTTTAAATCGGCAAAGGACTGGCTGGGCCACTAATAGCCTTGTTTCTATGGTAACATTTAACTGACAGTTAAGCTGCCCCAGCTGCGGCTACACTAATTATATGAGACTCAGGCTTCTCAGAGCCAAAAAACCTCTACGAACAGATGCTTCCCATTCGGAAACCGTAAGAGCTACAGAAGAAATTCTCGCAGAATGAGCGAGGGACGCCTTTGGACTTCAATATTCCCGCGTTTCAGATCTGTAGCACATTCACAGTGAAAGCACGGATGAGAGAAAGGAGGGCTGCAGGAGCTGCTGAGATTCTGAGAATTGGATGAATTAAAATGGGGATTTGAGGTCTTTGAGCCCCGACATCACTTTGCTCTGAGGGGCTCTGAGAGCAAACGGTCAGCCCTAGATGAAATATGAAAACATTTTATGAATCCCAACATGCGTGCCTATATTATGACAGTACATAATGGCATTGGAGCGATATTTGTAGGCGTGAGGGCGATTCGAAAATGAATCTGAGGTCAGAACTCTTGCTCTTCCCACACTCTAATGAAATGGCAGTTGTGCTCTAAAAATTCACATTTTGCAGATTTTGGCCAAAACTTTGGGTCGCTTGGAGGCATGCTGTGGGAAATCCGTAGCAGGTATCGACATGGCGTCTTCACTTCTGAACACAGCACGGACGTATCTACAAACTGACATTTGAATGGCGTTTCTAGGTTAAGGCATGATGAAAAATTTTGGGTTTTTTATGATTTTTCCAGGTCATCCCCCTGTTTATTCCTAGGGGGGCTTTGGGGGGCTGTTTTTTGCTTATTACGTCGCCATGGTAACTCCAATCTTCAATAAAAGTAATAGCCCGCGAAAACTCATCGAGCCGGTCGTTTTGATATATATATTGTTGGGATGTAAATGTGGACGGAAGAATAAATATAGCCTATAAATAAATAAAGAGACACGTTTTCAATGTTAAATCCCATAGACTTTTGCCAAGGGAATAGTAATAAGTGCCTTGCCATGCACTTGCATGGAGGCCCCAATTACCGAAGCAATTGGAATCTACATCGCATCTGCTATGCGCCCATATTCCACTGTAGAAGAGGCAGGATTCAGATATCTATTACATGTGCTCGAACCTCGCTACACGCCTCCTTCGGCACTGTACGGAAAATGTACCGAACCGTGAGTTTTTTGTACCGTTCCACCCTGAGTAGGACTTATTTTGTGTGTTGTGTGAAGAGTTTTTTCATGGCAAGTGGAATCACACGACACCTTAAAGGGACAGTTCTCCTCTTCTGACATGAAGCTGTATGACATCCCATATCAGCAGCATCATTTCTGAACATCTTCTTACCCCCTGCTGCGTCCTGTGAGCAGAGTTCCAGCCTCGTTTTGGTGTTGATGAAGGTAGTCCTGCTCCAGGAAAAAGTCAGACCTCACAATCTCTTGGCGCTATTTTCTCTCCCTTCGTATCACTGCCTGCTGTGCAGAGCGAGCAGCAAACACCGTAACAGGCGCGGCTGTTGGCAGGCGGCAGCAGGCAGTGATACGAAGGGAGAGAAAATAGGGCCAAGAGATTGTGAGCTCTTTTTTTTTTTTTAATATTTTTTGGGGCTTTTAATGCCTTTATTATAGGACAGTGAAGAGAGACAGGAAGCAAGGGGCAGAGAGAGGGAAATAACACGCAGCAAAGGGCCGTCCGATGCGGGATTTGAACCGGGGCCAGCTGCACGAGGACTATAGCCTCTGTACATGGGGCGCCTGCTGTACCCACTACGCCACAGACCGCCCCCAGTTCTGATTTTTTCCTGGAGAACGATTTTGTGATGCAAATGTATTACTCTGTTGTTCTGAGAAGCAAAACGCTTTATTTTTTAAACCCCAGCAAACTAGCCGGACTACCTTCATCAACACCAAAACGAGGCTGGAACTCGGTTTTTGGAGGGTGCTCCTCCAGGGACTCCAAAAAGTGTGGGTATTCTGAACTGGTGTTTGGTGCAGAAGCACAAACAACAGAAGTAAATTCACAGCAACAACGGGAGCAAAGCTGATGATAAATGATTGACCAATCCTTCATAAAATGAGACACCAGGCACCACTAAAATGTTCCTCCTTTAAAGAGACAAACAAGATGAAATAGCAGCGTAACAGAAAGACAACGCAGGATTCAGACGTGACGTGTTATGTGGACATGGAGGCTACGACCACCAGACTGACTCTCTGTACTCTGTTGTATTATAACTCCTCAGTACTTCAGTCGCCATATTCAGGGGAACAGAACACCACAGAACCCGGCTGGGTCCAATGAACCAGGACCAAGTGGCATCCAGGTAGAACTTTGTTATCGTCTGGTTGCTGCATTTTTGGTTTTCATAGCACCGTATCTTAACAAAATGCATTTGTTGAATGCAATGTTTGAATTTAGCAGAAGAACTTATTGAAGACTCGAGTAATCCAAAACCTTCTGCATTGCAGGGGATTGACTCGGAAGGAGGAACCACGATAGCAGAACTACATCAGGAGCCACGGCAACAACCTGAACAGAGACAGCAGCAGGAACAGCAACAAGACCGGGATCAAATGGAGCAACAACATCAGGAGCAACAGCAGGAGCAACAGCTGGAGCAACAGCTGGATCAAGATGAGCAACATCAGGATCAAGATGAGCAACATCAGGAGCAACAGCTGGAGCAACAGCTGGAGCAACAGCTGGATCAAGATGAGCAACAACAGGAGCAACATCAGGATCAACAGCTGGATCAACAGCTGGAGCAACAGCTGGATCAACAGCTGGATCAAGATGAGCAACATCAGGAGCAACAGCTGGAGCAACAGCTGGATCAAGATGAGCAACATCAGGAGCAACAGCTGGAGCAACAGCTGGATCAAGATGAGCAACATCAGGAGCAACAGCTGGATCAAGATGAGCAACATCAGGAGCAACAGCTGGATCAAGATGAGCAACATCAGGAGCAACAGCTGGAGCAACAGCTGGATCAAGATGAGCAACATCAGGATCAACATCAGGAGCAACAGCTGGATCAAGATGAGCAACATCAGGAGACACATCAGGATCAAGATGAGCAACATCAGGATCAACATCAGGAGCAACAGCTGGATCAACATGAGCAACACACCAGGCTTTAGGCATTGTTTACAACGTGACCACAGTGCACGTCTGCAGGTTAATAAAGTGACGCGCAAAGGGCACAAAGCTAACATTTAATAACATGTAAGCTAACATTCACATTTTACATTTAGATGGAAAGCCATAAACGCACGTTAGCATTTGTCTGAAACTCTGAAAGTGAGTATTTAAGTAATAAACTAGTTAGATAGCTGCTTACATACATCTGCAGCTTCTTGCAACACGGCACTCTGGCGGGATTTTTTTGTTTGTGCACGCACCGACTTGGATGCTAGCCAGGCAGACAGACAATGAAATGGTACAGTCCGCTTCAGGGGTGTCTGACATTTTACTACAAGCATCTTCCTGGCATGAACATGGAATATACTGTGTATTGTAACCAGTGGCGGCTCCTCCATAGGGGCGATTTGTGCGACGCACTACCAAACACAGAGTTTTTTTTTTTTTTTTAATCTAGTTGCTAAGGCGGGACTGATCTACTGCAGGCAAACTGGTTGTATATGTCATTGTCCAATCAGATTAAGGTCGCGCCTGGTGTTGCTACGCCCATTTTGTGCGATTTCTGTCAGGGTCGAATTTGCACCAGGAAGCTCCCATTGACATGAATGGTACGTCCGTTTTTCAAAAATCCTGCTCCCAATGCATTTTCTATGAGGGTTTATGTGCTCGCACAAACGACGCACGACGTGCTTTCGTCATATGTCTGTTGCGCGGGACCATGAACATTCTACGTTGTTGTTGTAAAATTGTGGTTTTCAATAAAGAAAAAAAAAAAAAACATTCTACGAAGAAGTTTGGAAGAATTTTGCAGGATTTTCGGGCTCGCCTTGCAGCGAGGCAAAGATGAAACCGAGGGCTCCACCAACCCTGCTATTTTTCCAGGTAGTATTTGATGTAGCTAAATAACTTACCCTTTTGTGCTCAGTCATTGACTTGTAATGATTTAAATCTTTTATATAATGTATAATGACACATTCATTGTTAATGGTGCAGTATTATATTTAAAAAAGAGAGAAATCTCACATAAGTAAGCTGCACTTAACCATGTTTGACAATTGGTTATGCTTTTCTAAGTCATATTTTCCAAAACTTCAACAAACACTTCACTTGGATTTATATGCTGTCATTTTAATTACATTCTTTAGAATGAAAATTGAATGAATCTTATCATTAAGAGCTTATGTGTTTACTTATTTCATAGAATCCTGGAACAATATGAGGAAAATAAATAAATAATGGTTAAGGTGTAATATTAACTGATTGGAAAATTATGCAAAAAATAACAAAAAATAATTAAAGATTATTACAATAAATTATGCTACCTAGACAAATATACCTTAGTCCTATGGACTTTTATGGTACTTATGGACATAACGGGGAAAATTGCAGAGTCACTTTGGTTATTTGGCAGACCAAATAACCCCTCGACTCTGCGTTGTGTTTATTTAAGGAAGACAAGGAGTTTCTGGACGATTGGACATTTTATTTCCTGTGTGGGAACATAACAGGTATGCATCAGTGCAATCGGTTCAGCTTCGCACAGCACACTCTGATGCAGCTTTCACAGACTGGAAACTGCACTACCTAAAAAAAAATGTCAGGAGCCGCCACTGATTGTAACATACATGGGGGGTGAAGTCGTAATTGGGGGGGGAGTCAAACCCCCTGTAAGTCACACTCTGCTGGTAACCACTGCAGCTTCGGTTGTTCCTGCATGTTTAACCCACAGTCTAAAAAATAACCTTTCTTCAATCTTGCAGTCAGATATTTTTGTATTTTGTACCTCTGAAGATGATTTAAACTTTTTAAACTGCCTTTCTCCTCGCAGGTCTCTTTGTTTCGAGAGTAAATAAGGAACACGTCTCATAAGAGATGGGACAGGAGCAACAAAACCTGGAAAAACAACAATGAAATACAGGAGCGGTCAACGGGCGCCAAAATGCCCTATTTTGGAGGCCTCATAACTCAGCCATACAGCATCACACAGACCTCATTCAAAGTTTATATGTGACAGGAGACTCTCGGCTTTAACTGAACTAAAGGGTTTGTTGATACATTATACAGCTTTGACACAACGGCAGTTTACATTTGAGGAAGACTACATCTCGGCCGAGGTGCTTCTCCCACTCTGTTTCTCTCTCAAAATTTGATACTGCACCAATTCCTCAAACAAATGTCTCTCATGTCCAAAATTTTTTTACTTCAAAACGTAGGTATTTTTGTCACTCATTGTGCTCTGCCTCACAGATTTCTCACAAATCGCCTCTGAGCGCAGAGAGTCGGCCCTCCAGCTGACATTCCGCCCATTATAAACGCCTAAAATCATAAAATTCAGGTGAAAAATGATTTTAAAACTGCCATAGAAAAAGAGCCTAACATAGTGGCCGAATGAAAATTACACCACTGGCTTCTGCCGTCTCTTGGGACGCTGACAGTTCAAGAATTATTCGGATACGACTTTTACTTTTCGAACAGCGGCCGTTTGTTCGAGACATTAGGCTACAGTCAAAATTATAGTCTAATTTTAAGAAGCCATAGTGAGCGTACATGTCAGTGACACAGACGAGCAGCACCTGCTCCTGTTACCGGAGCAACGCCTTGTTAGCCTGCTCTGTTCTAAGACTGTATATGAGGGCAGAGCCAAGATGGCTGCCCTGTTATAACAGCTTCATGTTATGAATCTGATCTGCGTTTCTCCTTTAAACTGAGAGTGAGGGGAAGTTTGAAAATACCCACAATGCAATGGGAAAATGCATTGAAAAGCACTTACCGAGGCAATATTGAAAATGCCTCAAAAGCTGTATTTTAAACAGGACCTTAATAAAAATGACATAACTGTCTACAGCACACCTGTCTTAGGAATTTTGGGCCTCGCAGAGCAGCACTTAACGAACCATAAAATGCAAGTAAATCCTGTGCTGGCAGCTTTACAAACCACAACATAACCAGATGATTTGATGCTTTATTTATCTGTGGTCGCTGCAGAATGAAATATTAAGAAGAAAAGAGGAAGAACAACAGCAACGGGAAGAGAAAGCAGCGAGACGGAACATCAACACCACTAATTCTGTTCAGGTTTCAGCTGTTGGCAGCAGACAGGAATTGATGCCCGTTCAGACGGTTTACAGCGCCTCCTATTTTCTTCTCAGACGTGGTGCTGTTGGCCTGTGTTAGGTGCTGTCAAGATTAATTAACCAATACTGACCTCAGGGTAGCGAGAGGCCAGACTTACAGACTCTTATCAGACTCATCAATCCATCGTTTCCCCATTTTAGTTATACCTCTCTCTCAACCCGTATTTTATTGTAAACACTGCAAATTATCCCTGTTACTGTCCTTTTATCGACTGTTTGCGTATAATCTTGAAGTACTGTTTAAATAAATGTTCTTGTAAATGATCAGAGCGTTACATCAATTCTTAAGTGTCGGACTTAGCTTCAGTGGAGATTTTCCTTATAACTTTAAACAGTTTTCCTTTCAGACTCATAAAAAGAAAGGTGGTGCCCCTTCTTCTTCTTTTATTAATATCCTGCAAAATAATTAATTTTCACGTGTAGAAACGCTACGCCCGTTAAAGGCCAGTTAAAGGCCAGAGGCCCACTAAAGGCCCGTTAAAGGAAAGGCCCGTTAAAGACCTGAGGCCCGTTAAAGGCCCGTTAAAGGCCCGTTAAAGGCCAGTTAAAGGCCAGTTAAAGGCCAGAGGCCCAGTAAAGGCCCGTTAAAGGAAAGGCCCGTTAAAGGAAAGGCCTGTTAAAGACCTGAAGCCCGTTAAAGACCTGAGGAGAGAAATGAGGCAGTGGAAGGCTCTTTGGGAGCTGCCATCGGGCTAAAGGCGGGTACGCCTGTGACGGGTTGTCAGTCCATCACAGAGACTCACACTCACTCGTCTGTTAAAAGTTGAACTTTTCAATGAATGACAGATTTAAGGGTTTGTGTTCTTCAGAGCAGAACTGTACAGTGTGGCAGCTTTGTGTCATAACCACGAGCACGTGACTCTGGTTTGTGATACAGACCGCTGACTTAAATGTTTGAAACGTTTCAGGCATCAGCAGATTATTATAAATCTGCTTTAAATGAACGATGATTAAAGCTGATGAGGTTCCAACATGCACATGACGGTGGAGCTGAAACCCAACACGTGGAAAGTTTAAAGTTTTGGCTTTCACATTTCACAGTGAGCCACTCTGATCTGACTCATCAGCAGTGCCGACTCAGCAGCTTTCAGGAACAGGAAGTGGATGGTTCTGTGTGGCACATATTCAGAGATTTTCCTTATAACTTTAAACAGTCTTCCTTTCAGACTCATAAAAAGAAAGGTGGTAACCTTCTTCTTTTATTAATATCCTGCAAAATAATTCATTTTCACGAGTAGAAACGCTACGCCCGTTAAAGTTCCGTTAAAGGCTTGAGGCCCGTTAAAGTTCCGTTAAAGGCTTGAGGCCCGTTAAAGATCCGTTGAAGGCTTGAGGCCCGTTAAAGATCCGTTAAAGGCTTGAGGCCCGTTAAAGTTCCGTTAAAGGCTTGAGGCCCGTTAAAGATCCGTTAAAGGCTTGAGGCCCGTTAAAGTTCCGTTAAAGGCTTGAGACCCGTTAAAGTTCCATTAAGTGCTTGAGGCCCGTTAAAGGCTTGAGGCCCGTTAAATAGACCCTCCAGAAAAACGCGGCCATAATTACTTGATTACGCGATTGAATATGCAGGGTTTTTTGCGAGAAGTTGCGGAAACTTGCGAATTATGCAAAGTTGCAAAATATGCTGCTACTGGATGAAAAAGAGTCATTTTAAAGACCTCCTATGATAAACAAGCACACTGGGACCAAGTTACTTCACAGAAGGTTTTTTTATTTTAACAACTTGAGCAGTTTCACAATCAGTCGGAAAAAAAAAACATGGCTTAAACATTCCTGAGTCACAGAATTGTAAAAGATAAAATAAATGCTGCCTTGTTTCTGGTAGCCCTCGCAATGGTTTTGGAGGTTGATGCCTCGGTGAACGTCAGCTGTCTGGCTTTGGCTTTCCTTTCCGCAGCTGCAGAAAGCATTTTCAAATGTTTCGCGCTGGTAAAGTGGCACGTCACCGACGATTTTCTTTTATGCTCCAACACACAGTTGCACTGGGTGAAGAATAGTTTCCCCCCGCTTTCGTGCAAGACATCGGGGTACTGGTTTGCCCGGTCTTTGGCAGTAATGTGCGTCGGTAGGTGAGATCGATTAGCTTTTTTCATTTTGTCTCTCGTTAATTTTCTCTTCACGCTACGGTGCTGTTTTCCTTGTGTGTGTCGGTGGCAATGACGTCGCAAGCCGCGAGTCGGATATAAATTACATCACCAGTTAATTTGGTTCATTTAGACAATTTTTTTCTCTTCCCAACTTTATGCAGAAAAGTGCGGAGATTATGAAATCAAGCGAATCCTGCATATTTCGCATATTTTGCGTGGAAAATGTGATTATTGCGGTGAATATGCGGCTTTTTTGAAAAATATTGACCCGCGCATAATCAGCGGTATTTTGCTGATTTTGCAATAAAATCAGCGATCGCAAAATCGCATTTTTTCTGGAGGGCCTAGTTAAAGGCTTGAGGCCCGTTAAAGCTCCGTTAAAGGCTTGAGGCCCGTTAAAGATCCGTTAAAGGCTTGAGGCCCGTTAAAAATCCGTTAAAGGCTTGAGGCCCGTTAAAGATCCATTAAAGGCTTGAGGCCCGTTAAAGATCCGTTAAAGGCTTGAGGCCCGTTAAAGATCCGTTAAAGGCTTGAGGCCCGTTAAAGATCCGTTAAAGGCTTGAGGCCCGTTAAAGTTCCGTTAAAGGCTTGAGGGCCGTTAAAGATCCGTTAAAGGCTGGAGGCCCATTAAAGATCCGTTAAAGGCTTGAGACCCGTTAAAGTTCCGTTAAAGGCTTGAGGCCCGTTAAAGTTCCGTTAAAGGCTTGAGGCCCGTTAAAGATCCGTTAAAGGCTTGAGGCCCGTTAAAGTTCCGTTAAAGGCTTGAGGCCCGTTAAAGTTCCGTTAAAGGCTTGAGGCCCGTTAAAGATCCGTTAAAGGCTTGAGGCCCGTTAAAGATCCGTTAAAGGCTTGAGGCCCGTTAAAGTTCCGTTAAAGGCTTGAGGCCCGTTAAAGATCCGTTAAAGGCTTGAGGCCCGTTAAAGTTCCGTTAAAGGCTTGAGGCCCGTTAAAGATCCGTTAAAGGCTTGAGGCCCGTTAAAGTTCCGTTAAAGGCTTGAGGCCCGTTAAAGATCCGTTAAAGGCTTGAGGCCCGTTAAAGTTCCGTTAAAGGCTTGAGGCCCGTTAAAGATCCGTTAAAGGCTTGAGGCCCGTTAAAGTTCCGTTAAAGGCTTGAGGCCCGTTAAAGTTCCGTTAAAGGCTTGAGGCCCGTTAAAGATCCGTTAAAGGCTTGAGGCCCGTTAAAGATCCGTTAAAGGCTTGAGGCCCGTTAAAGTTCCGTTAAAGGCTTGAGGCCCGTTAAAGTTCCGTTAAAGGCTTGAGGCCCGTTAAAGTTCCGTTAAAGGCTTGAGGCCCGTTAAAGTTCCGTTAAAGGCTTGAGGCCCGTTAAAGATCCGTTAAAGGCTTGAGGCCCGTTAAAGATCCGTTAAAGGCTTGAGGCCCGTTAAAGTTCCGTTAAAGGCTTGAGGCCCGTTAAAGTTCCGTTAAAGGCTTGAGGCCCGTTAAAGATCCGTTAAAGGCTTGAGGCCCGTTAAAGTTCCGTTAAAGGCTTGAGGCCCGTTAAAGATCCGTTAAAGGCTTGAGGCCCGTTAAAGATCCGTTAAAGGCTTGAGGCCCGTTAAAGATCCGTTAAAGGCTTGAGGCCCGTTAAAGGCTTGAGGCCCGTTAAAGATCCGTTAAAGGCTTGAGGCCCGTTAAAGATCCGTTAAAGGCTTGAGGCCCGTTAAAGTTCCGTTAAAGGCTTGAGGCCCGTCAAAGATCCGTTAAAGGCTTGAGGCCCGTCAAAGTTCCGTTAAAGGCTTGAGGCCCGTCAAAGATCCGTTAAAGGCTTGAGGCCCGTTAAAGTTCCGTTAAAGGCTTGAGGCCCGTTAAAGTTCCGTTAAAGGCTTGAGGCTCGTTAAAGATCCGTTAAAGGCTTGAGACCCGTTAAAGATCCGTTAAAGGCTTGAGACCCGTTAAAGATCCGTTAAAGGCTTGAGGCCCGTTAAAGTTCCGTTAAAGGCTTGAGGCCCGTTAAAGATCCGTTAAAGGCTTGAGGCCCGTTAAAGTTCCGTTAAAGGCTTGAGGCCCGTTAAATTTCCGTTAAAGGCTTGAGGCCCGTTAAAGATCCGTTAAAGGCTTGAGGCCCGTTAAAGGCTTGAGGCCCGTTAAAGATCCGTTAAAGGCTTGAGGCCCGTTAAAGATCCGTTAAAGGCTTGAGGACCGTTAAAGTTCCGTTAAAGGCTTGAGCCCCGTTAAAGGCTTGAGGCCCGTTAAAGATCCGTTAAAGGCTTGAGGCCCGTTAAAGATCCGTTAAAGGCTTGAGGCCCGTTAAAGATCCGTTAAAGGCTTGAGGCCCGTTAAAGATCCGTTAACGGCTTGAGGCCCGTTAAAGGCTTGAGACCCGTTAAAGGCTTGAGCCCCGTTAAAGGCTTGAGCCCCGTTAAAGGCTTGAGGCCCGTTAAAGGCTTGAGCCCCGTTAAAGGCTTGAGGCCCGTTAAAGGCTTGAGGCCCGTTAAAGGCCCGTTAACGGCTTGAGGCCCGTTAAAGTTCCGTTAAAGGCTTGAGGCCCGTTAAAGTTCCGTTAAAGGCTTGAGCCCCGTTAAAGGCTTGAGGCCCGTTAAAGGCCCGTTAAAGGCCCGTTAAAGACTTGAGGCCCGTTAAAGGCCTGAGGAGAGAAATGAGGCAGTGGAAGGCTCTTTAGGATGAGGATCTAACATCCACAGGACGGTGGAGCTGAAACCCAACACGTGGAAAGTTTAAAGTTTTGGCTTTTACATTTCACAGTGAGCCACTCTGATCTGACTCATCAGCAGTGCCGACTCAGCAGCTTTCAGGAACAGGAAGTGGATGGTTCTGTGGCACATATGCAGAGAGCACGAGCTGAAGGCTGCCAGTGTTTCTCAGATTAACATCAGAGATGGAGAACGCACAGCAGCGCTGGGTCTGTGGGAGGTTCTGCACCTACTTTGCAGTGTTTGTGATCTTCCTCTTCCTCGGCCGGAGCTTTGAATGCTCCTGCAGACCTCAGCGGTTGGACTGCAGCCTGTACGTGGCGCTGCCGTTCTTCATCACCTTCCTGTTCGTGCTGTGGACGGACCGATCCTTCCACAGAGTCGGCCGCCACCTGTTCTCGGCCGACCGCCGCCACGCCTGCAGCTTCCTGGCTTCTTGCTGCCGCCACATCACCGAGGCGGCGTTCGTCGCCCTGCTGTGGGTGGTGTGCGTGTTCATCGGTGGAGACTGGTACGTCTGCTGCATGAACGATCACTCTGAGCAGCAGGCGAAGCTGGCCTGCAAGAACACGGGGTGGCTCAGCGAGGAGGAGCGAGTGATGCTCGCTGAGCTGAGGAACACGTCCAGGGTGAGAATCTTCTTCTTTTCTTCTTTTGACAATAAGTTTATAGATATTTGAAATTTTCGGTATAAACAATACTGCAACACAACAGCATTCACATCCATAATAGTCACAACAAGAAAAATACATAAGCTAAATGATAAATAAATACAATTTAAGGTTTAAAAAGGAAAAAAAAAAGAAATGGTACACATCATAGATATACTTACAGGATAAGTTATGCAGTAGCCTGTACATAATGAAAAACTTTAAGTCTAATCATGGCCATCACAATTAAGAGAAGTGCTATTTTGCAAAAAGGCCACAAAGCTTCCCCAGCATTTATCAAGACTTTGAATCTTCTTATTTTTTATTTTAACAATATGTTTATAGATATTTGAAATTTTACACCCCCCCCCCCCCCCCCACATACAATCAGTATAAACAATACTGCAACACAACAGCATTCACATCCATAATAGTCACAACAAGACAAATACATAAGCTAAATGATAAATAAATAAAATTCAGGGTTTAATCCATAAGAACGGTCATAACACAGACTCAGGCTGCGGCTACACGGAAACGTTTTTCACTGTAAACGATACTTTTTCTTAGTGTTTCGCTGTCGCGGCCACACGGAGCCGGCGTTCCCACTACCCCAAAACGATAGTTTTTGAGAACGGGTTCCAGAGTGGGAAGATTTTGAAACGGTGTCGTTTCGTTTCCATTGTTACAGCTAAAACGTTTTTGCGTCAGTCAAACGTTGACGCTGTGAGACTTCTCTATTGTCTCACAGCGTGGCGTGACACAGTGGCGTGTGTACTGCATCGTTTCATCGTTTTCATCCGTTTTCGTCTGGACCTGAGTCTTTACAGCAGCGTTGCCGTGTGGTCGCAAGAATTTTCGTACCCGTTTTAAAAAAAAAACTTGTTTCGTTTCCGTGTAGCCATAGCCTAAATAGACCACATTTGTTCCAAAATTCCCCCCCCCCCCCACACACTATCAGAGATCTGTAATGCGATATATGTCAGATTTGGTGTTAAGAACCTGGATAATTTCTCCATCAAGGAAAATTATGGGGGACATAAAACAGAGTATATAGAACACATTTCTGACAATTTTCTCAAAACAACACTCCCTAGTGTCAAAGATGTGTCATTGGGTGTTAAATGGTTTGAATCTTTCCTTTAGCAACCAACAACAAGCGATTTAAATTTAGCTAGCTCTGCCCGTAGTGCTAACCTGGCACACAGACATCTAGGAAATGTTATTATGGGAAGACTAAATCACATGACCTGTCACATGACCCTCCAGGATGTTAAGCATGGCTCACTCTGGCAATTCAGGAGTTGAAATCAAGGATAAAGTTTTTATGGAACTTTCCAAAACACTTAAAGGGCGAGTGACACCTGAATCATGGTGGGTTTTTATGGGTTAAAAAGGAAAAGAAAAGGTACACAACAGGATAAGTTATGCAGTAGCCTGTACATAATGAAAGACTTTAAGTGGCTAGGTCTAATCATGGCCATCACAATTAAGAGCGGTGCTATTTTGCAAAAAGGCCACAAAGCTTCCCCAGCATTTATCAAGACTTTGAATCTTCTTTAATGCGAGTATCAACCTGCAGTAACTGACACGGGTTAACATCTCTGCTTCTTCTTCTTCTTTTCCAGAACATCGGCTCCTTCTTGCTCTTTGCTATCGTTTGTGTGCCGGCGGTGACTCAGCTGTTCAGGTGGAGGAAGCCTTCAAGTGGGGAAAGACAGAAATTATACCACAAACTGATTTTAGAGCAGGAGGAACGCGTTCTGAAAGAGACTTTGAGGAAATGTGCCAGAGAAAGGCTGACGGAGGAGTTTGAGAGAAGAATAGAAAGCGATCGGTGGGAGGAGTGTTTCGATGTGGCCGAGCAGCTGATCAAAGCTTCCGCTCAGCCAGCGGCTGCACGAGCGTCACCAGGGGATGAATCATGAACATTTACACAGAGACGAGTCATTTTCATGTCTTCACTTTTGTTTTTCACTGTGTAGAAATGTTCACGTGCACATCATGTCTGTGTTTTCTTTCCTTTCTTTGACTCTGATGTTTTCCTGTGAAACTTTTAATGAACGTTCAATACTTCATTAAATTTTTTAATCTTTCAACAAACAAATTGTAGTGGCCATTTGTCCATCAAAAACTAATTAAACTTAAACCAAACAAAATAAAACGACCACTGATGCATCATGGGGGATGTGGTTTAACGCAGGCAAAAGGAGATGAATGTCCAAAATGAATTCTTGTGTTTTCTGATGATTTATTTCAAAACAATAAAACAAACAAAAGAACAAAGAAAACCTGCTGCTCTCTTCCTTTCCCTGGTAAAAACCATTGGCCCACCCAGGTGCATGCTGGGACTCCAGGTGCCCAGTGTGACCCAATAACCAAAATATTCTAAACAAATAACCAACAAAGAATATTAGCCAAAAAAAATCTAATCTAAATAAAGCACTGAAATTAATAAAATGAAGTTACTCATAGTTAGCAAATCAAATTTAGACTAGAACCAAAAAAACAAAAACTAACTTTACAAATAGCTCCTACACAAATGTTACGTTATATGTCTCGTCCTGTCCAGCCTGGTCTCATCCAACCTAATAAAGTCATCTCTTACGACCACACGTCCGTCTGGTTCTGGACGCCGTCATCGTAAGTCCGACTTCTCTGCAGGTGTTACTGCAGAGCAGGACCTCCAGGTGAGGAGAGGTGGGATGAAAACCAAATGGTCATATTTCATTGTGTTTTGTTTCTCCTCTTTCGTCACTGTGTGACTGTTGGAGCAAGAACAGGAGCTAAATAAACTGTTTAATAATAATAATATAATAATAAATTTAATTTTAGAAGGCGCCTTTCTGGACACTCAAGGTCACCGTACATAAAGTAGATAAAAACACATTAATATCACAAATAGTAAAAAAAAAAAAAACATAACAATATCACAAATAGACAGAATGTGGATTGTTAAGTTGATATTAAACAGAATAAGCAATTTTTGGTTTAAGCAGCTGTTGAAACAAATTTACAGATTACGGAAATACCTTCAAAGTGCAGATAAAAGAAAAAGGGCCCAAAATGAAATTAAATCTGCTCTGTTGTGGACCATGACAGTGAGACCTGGAGGGGCATGATTGGGAGAATCAGAGTGGTGTTCTGTTGTTGGACTTCTGTGCTCGTCACGGACTGTCCATAACGAACACCATGTTCAGGCATAAGGGTGTCCATATGTGCACTTGGCACCAGGACACCCTAGGCCGCAGCTCGATGATCGACTTTGTAGTCGTATCGTCGGACTTGCGGCCGTATGTCCTGGACACTCGGGTGAAGAGAGGGGCGGAGCTTCAACTGATCACCACCTGGTGGTGAGTTGGCTCCGCTGGTGGGGGAGGAAGCCGGTCAGACCTGGCAGGCCCAAACGTATTGTGAGGGTCTGCTGGGAACGGCTGGCGGAATCCCCTGTAAGGAGGAGTTTCAACTCCCACCTCCGGCAGAGCTTCAACCATGTCCCGGGGGAGGTGGGGGACATTGAGCCAGAATGGGCCATGTTCCGTGCTTCCATTTTTGAGGCGGCCGACCGGAGCTGTGGCCGTAAGGTGGTCGGTGCCCCGAACCCGCTGGTGGACACCAGTGGTGAGGGAAGCCGTCAAGCTGAAGAAGGAGTCCTATCGGGCCTTTTTGGCCAGTGGAACTCTGGAATCAGCTGATGGTACCGACAGGCCAAGCAGCCAAAAAGTTAAAAACTCGGGCTTGGGAGGAGTTTGGTGAGGCCATGGAGAACGACTTCCGGACGGCTTCAAAGAGATTCTGGTCCACCATCCGGCAGCTCAAGGGGGAAAGCTGACCTCAACTGGTGACGTTGTGAGTCGGTGGGGGGAATACTTCGAGGGCCTCAATCCTAGAGATTCTCCTTCCGATGAGGAAGCAGAGTCGGGGAGCTCAGATGTGGGGCCTCCTACTTCTGGGACTGAGGTTGCCGAGGTGGTCAAGAAGCTCCTCGGTGGCAAGGCCCCGGGGGTGGATGAGGTCCGTCCGCAGTTCCTCAAGGCTCTGGATGTTGTAGGGCTATGATCCGGGAGTATGGAGTGCCGGACCTTTTGTCTTGGAGTTAGCACTTACCCTGGATAGAGTTTGCTCACAATACCCTCACTTCCTCCGCCACCAAATTATCTCCTTTTGAGGCCTCTCTTGGATATCTACCACAGTTGTTTCCCGAATAGGAGAGGGATTTGGAGGTTCCCTCCGTTCAACAACTATCGAGGGAAACTCTAAAGATTTCTGGGCCAGTCTAACCCCCAATGTTTTAAGATCAAAATGTGATTTACTGAACTCCAGAATACTTTTGAGTTTTCTTACAGATTATTAAATGCCTTTAAATCTATACAGAAATGTTCACAAATGTATTTTTTAATTTTAGATATTTAACAAAACAGTTAAGTGATCACATCCAAAGAGCCGGATGGGTTTAAAATGATAAATAATTTGTAGGAGAGTTCACTGACAGTTGAATCATGAGCTATTCTTTCGTTTCTGCAACACTGAAGCAGATAAAAGGTGAAGGGTGAGTTTCCTGTGGAAGCTGTTGCTGTGAACCCACAGGACAGAAAAAAAGAAAGTATCGTGGAAATATTCCATGTTTAATATAATTTTTTTCTTTACATTTCTCTAAGTTTTTCTCTTTTGTCAGTTATTTGTATCCCTTTATACATTTGTTTCCTTTTTGTCGTTTTGCTTTTCTCTTTTTACTTTTGTGGGGGAGAGCAGGGCCTTCCTGCTCAAACTTGTTTAGGATCAGAATGTTTCTGTCAACCCATTGAGGCCGGGAAAGCATTGCCGCATTTCTACCTTTAAAGCCGGGGGCGCTGTTGCGTTATTCTACCATTAAGGCCAGGAAAGCGTACACGTCTTTTTCAGACGGGAGCGATTGTGAGGAGTTTCTTGGCTTTGATAATGCTGATGAACGTGCTGACCCAACTGATCGAGATTTATGGCGAGCACATATGTTTGAAGATGACGATAACGACGAGGATGATTTTGAAGGGTTTGAATGTGAGTGGAAGACTGACAATTACCACCGTAATCGACGGAGAGATTTCAACTGCACACCAGGGGTGAAAGTGGATTTACCTGCAGATGCCACACCGTTGCAGGCATTTAATCATATTTTTACTGAGGAGCTTTGGGCGCATCTCGTTTCCGAGACGAATAGATTCAGTGAGCAGGTACTTCAGACTCCAGCTCGAGCAAAGATGGCGAGGTGGTCCCACGTAACTGTGCCGGAGGTGAAAACGTTTATGGGAATGTGTATGGGCTCCTTGTGCTGCCAGTACGAAGAGATTACTGGCGATAAAATAGATAAATAGATAATTTAAATATAAAATTAAATTTTGTTTTATGACTGTTTTCTAATTGAAAATATCGCTGTTCCTGCACTTTACTTTTTATTTAATTTTATTATTGTTTTTTTATTGAAAATAGTGCTGTTCCTGCACTTTACTTTTTACATTTTCTATTTTCGTGAAGGTGTATGTAAATAAACTCAGTTTCCAAAGAAAGCCACAGGTGTAAGCTCTCAAATACTTTTTGAATTTTGTTTCTATCTGCTACAGAGGCTGAGAAATCAATCATTTGGTAGGCGTTGACACAATTTCTGAATTTCCAGAAAAACTTCAGGTTTTAGGGGGTCTTTCTGAAATCGCCCATAGGTTTTTACAGGCATTCTTTTCCAGGCGTCTTAGGCCTAAATGGGTTAAGGCGATGAAAAAAATGTTGCAGCATTCTCAGACACCACAGTGGCGCCAGACAGAGATTTTTTTTTGGGATAAGAGATGCTGGGTTAAGGAATGATATCAAGAAGTATAAGATCTCATAAACTATGGTCATTGGGAATTTCCATCTCTGCTGCCATGTACATGTCTCTGTGTCGTTCTGATCAATAAATTCCCCATAAGAGGCTGACATGTGGCCTTTTTTCTGTGAAAATACAGTTTCTTTTCTCACTTTTGTCTCTGATGGATTGGATGTTGAACTCCTGGAATGATTTTTGCTGATAGCTGTTAATTGTTAACATCTGTTACGATGCATATAGAACTGTTTGCATGGTGGTGTGGTGGTTAGCACTGTTGCCTCCCAATAAGTCAGTGGGGTCACATGGCACTGTAAAGAATCGGATTAATGGCTAAATAACAATCAGATTGAATTATTAAGTACCTGACAGGTCGCTCCTACCAGGTGACACTGAGAGGGTCTGTGTCGAAGCCACGTAGGCTCACCACTGGGGTTCCGCAAGGTTCGGTCTTGGGTCCTCTTCTTTTCTCCCTCTACACATCATCTCTTGGTTCTGTCATCCACTCCCATAACTTTTCCTACCACTGCTATGCAGACGACACCCAGCTGATTCTGTATTTTCCCCCTTCTGACACCCAAGTGGAAGCACGCATTGCTGCGTGCCTGGCAGACATCTCGGGGTGGATGTCGATGCACCACCTTAAGCTCAACCTGGACAAGACTGAGCTGGTGTTTCTCCTGGGGAAGGGCTGCCTGTTCAGAGACCTGGCCATCACCATGGATGGATTAAGACTCTGGTGCTGGCCTACAGGGCAGTGGAAGGAGCAGCTCCTTCATACCTCCAGGCTATGGTCCAGCCCTACACCCCCGCCCGACCACTTCGCTCTGCGGCCCCTGCGCACCATCCACACGGTAACGGCTTTTCTCTGTTCTGGCCCCCCGATGGTGGAACGATCTCCTGACTGATGTCAGGACAGCTGAGTTGCTGCCCATCTTTCGCCGCAGACTGAAAACTCTGGTGCTGGCCTACAGGACAGTGGAAGGCACAGCTCCTTCATACCTCCAGACTACAGTCAAGCCCTACACCCCCGCTTTCAATACTCACGTGGACCATGACAGTGAGACCTGGAGGGGCATGATTGGGAGAATCAGAGTGGTGTTCTGTTGTTGGACTTCTGTGCTCGTCACGGACTGTCCATAACGAACACCATGTTCAGGCATAAGGGTGTCCATATGTGCACTTGGCACCAGGACACCCTAGGCCGCAGCTCGATGATCGACTTTGTGGTCGTATCGTCGGACTTGCGGCCGTATGTCCTGGACACTCGGGTGAAGAGAGGGGCGGAGCTTCAACTGATCACCACCTGGTGGTGAGTTGTCTCCGCTGGTGGGGGAGGAAGCCAGTCAGACCTGGCAGGCCCAAACGTATTGTGAGGGTCTGCTGGGAACGGCTGGCGGAATCCCCTGTAAGGAGGAGTTTCAACTCCCACCTCCGGCAGAGCTTCAACCATGTCCCGGGGGAGGTGGGGGACATTGAATCCGAATGGGCCATGTCCCGGGGGAGGTGGGGGACATTAAGTCCAATGGGCCATGTTCCGTGCCTCCATTGTTGAGGCGGCCGACCGGAGCTGTGGCCGTAAGGTGGTCGGTGCCTGTCGTGGCGGCAACCCCCGAACCCGCTGGTGGACACCAGTGGTGAGGGAGGCCGTCAAGCTGAAGAAGGAGTCCTATCGGGCAAACTCGGACGTAGGAGGAGTTCGGGGAGGCCATGGAGAACGCCTTCCGGACGGCTTCAAAGAGAATCTGGTCCACCATCCGGCGGCTCAGGGGGGGGGGAAGCGGTGCACCGTCAACACCGTGTATGGTGAGGGCGGGGCTCTGCTGACCTCAACTGGTGACGTTGTGAGTCGGTGGGGGGAATACTTCCGAGGACCTCCTGAATCCCACCGACACGCCATCCCATGAGGACGCAGAGTCCTTTGAATTTTTGATTGAAAGTATTCACATCCAAGAGCAGGAAGGGTTTAAAGTGATAAATAATTTGTAGGAGAGTTTACTGACAGTTGAATCATGAGCTGTTCTTTAATTTCTTTCAAACTGAAGCAGATAAAAGGTGAAACAGGCGGGTGAGTTTCCTGTGGAAGCTGTTGCTGTGAACCCACAGGACAGAAAAAAAGAAAGTATCGTGGAAATATTCCATGTTTAATATTATTTTTTTCTTTACATTTCTCTAAGTTTTTCTCTTTTGTCAGTTATTTGTATCCCTTTATTCATTTGTTTCCTTTTTGTCGTTTTGCTTTTCTCTTTTTACTTTTGTGGGGGAGAGCAGGGCCTTCCTGCTCAAACTTGTTTAGGAACAGAGACATTCTGATCCTTAACAAGGCGATGCAGCCTTCTCAGACACCACAGTGGCGCCAGACAGAGATTGTGTTTGAGTTAGAGATAAGAGAGATACTGGGTTAAGGAATGATATCAAGAAGTATAAGATCTCACAAACTAAGGTCATTGGGAATTTCCATCTACTGTATGCTGCCATGTCTCTGTGTTGTTCTGATCAATAATTCCCCATAAGAGGCTGACATGTGGCTTTTTTCTGTGAAAATACAGTTTCTTTTCTCACATTTGTCTCTGAATGATTGGATGTTGAACTCCTGGAATGATTTTTGCTGATAGCTGTTAAAGGGGAACTCCGGTATTTTCAACATTAAGCCTCTTTTCTGAGTCGTCTGCAATGTTTTAGAACCCCCCTCACCGCTTTTTTGATGTTTACTGCTGTCTCCGGTATTTGCCTAATTTTGATTCATCTCAACCTGCTTCAGAATGGCAAGTCATGCGCATGTCTTAAAGGGATAATTCGGAGTAAAATGCACTGTAGATCAATTTACGGGATGTTGGGAGTACATATGTTGAGTTGACATCAAAATCATGTCATTCGGATGTGTTTTGAGAATTTCGATTTGACCGTTTTTAGCCAAAAGTCGTTAGCCTGGAAGTGAATGGGGCAAATCATGTCACCGCTACAAAAGCTATTTTTATACCTCTTCTACAGCTCCAAACAACATAACACTTACATGGTAGTGAGTAGAGGGTCCCTAAAGCCAAACCGAAGTGTCCCGAGGTCTTCATGTGGTCGGATAGAGAGTCCAGAATGAATTTAATCAAGCCAGTAACTTTCTGGAAATGTGTCTGCTGCAGCTGCCGCTACAGACCGTGGTGAAGTTGGTTTGATATTGGTTTGAAAAAAAAGACACCTTATTTCCTTTTTGTGAATATCTGTCGAATATCCAATATCAAACCAACTTCACCACGGTCTGTAGCGGCAGCTGCAGCAGACACATTTCCAGAAAGTTACTGGCTTGATTAAATTCATTCTGGACTCTCTATCCGACCACATGAAGACCTCGGGACACTTCGGTTTGGCTTTAGGGACCCTCTACTCACTACCACGTAAGTGTTATGTTGTTTGGAGCTGTAGAAGAGGTATAAAAATAGCGTTTTGTAGCGGTGACATGATTTGCCCCATTCACTTCCAGGCTAACGACTTTTGGCTAAAAACGGTCAAGTCGAAATTCTCAAAACACATCCGAATGACATGATTTTGATGTCAACTCAACGTGTACTCCCAACATCCCGTAAATTGATCTAAAGTGCATTTTACTCCGGATTATCTCTTTAAAAGGTCCATAAAAGCACCATAAACGT
The DNA here is from genome assembly GCF_027942865.1 of Odontesthes bonariensis. NCBI lineage: Eukaryota > Metazoa > Chordata > Actinopteri > Atheriniformes > Atherinopsidae > Odontesthes > Odontesthes bonariensis. Next base: position 1,949,113 of record NC_134515.1, read on the forward strand.
TTTCAAAATCATCAACTCACCGGAGTGGTTACTGGTGTGCACTGGTAATCCATATCAAATTTCGTTGCGAAAAGTTGCTTCTGTCGTGTTTTATTTGGCAGCTCGTTCATGCTCGCACTATTTTCTCAGCGGTGGGCGGAGTAATATCAACGAACATCCAGTACAAAATGTCAAGTAAAACACGACAGAAGCAACTTTTCGCCACGAAATTTGATATGGATTACCAGTGCACACCAGTAACCACTCCGGTGAGTTGATGATTTTGAAAACGGACGTTTATGGTGCTTTTACGGACCTTTCTAAACATGCATATGACTTGCCATTCTGAAGCAGGTTGAGATGAATCAAAATTAGGCAAATACCGGAGACAGCAGTAAACATCAAAAAAGGGGGTTCTAAAACATTGCAGACGACTCAGAAAAGAGGCTTAATGTTGAAAATACCGCAGTTCTCCTTTAATTGTTAACATCTGTTTTGATGCATATAGAACTGTTTGCATGGTGGTGTGGTGGTTAGCACTGTTGCCTCCCAATAAGTCAGTGGCGTTACATGGCACTGTAAAGCATTGGATTAATGGCTAAATAACAATCAGATTGAATTAGTAAGTACCTGACAGGTCTGTGTCGAAGCCACTGGAGTTCCGCAAGGTTCGGTCCTGGGTCCTCTTCTTTTCTCCCTCTACACATCATCTCTTGGTTCTATCATCCACTCCCATAACTTTTCCTACCACTGCTATGCAGACGACACCCAGCTGATTCTGTCTTTTCCCCCTTCTGACACCCCAGTGGAGGCATTGCTGCGTGCCTGGCAGACATCTCGGGGTGGATGTCGATGCACCACCTTAAGCTCAACCTGGACAAGACTGAGCTGGTGTTTCTCCTGGGGAAGGGCTGCCTGTTCAGAGACCTGGCCATCACCATGAATGGATTAAGACTCTGGTGCTGGCCTACAGGGCAGTGGAAGGAGCAGCTCCTTCATACCTCCAGGCTGTGGTCCAGCCCTACACCCCCGCCCGACCACTTCGCTCTGCGGCCACCAGGCGGCCGGCTGCCCCGTCACTCAGGGGTCCCTGCGCACCATCCACACGGTCACGGCTTTTCTCTTTTTCTCTGTTCTGGCCCCCCGATGCTGGAACGATCTCCTGACTGATGTCAGGACAGCTGAGTCGCTGCCCATCTTTGGCTGCAGGCTGAAAACCAGGAAAAACTACCCAGATCCGCCCTCTTAGGACATCACCTGCTTCGTCCTAGTTCCTTACGCACTTATTTGTTTCCTAAATTGTCTTCCCATTTGTCTCGGTACCTAACTTACCGCACTTACTCTAGCACTAGTTATGCTCTTAGCTGTTTGGTTTTGGAAGGAAATGCACTTATGATTTCTTGTGACCTGAAGTTCTTTTGCCCTCAGATGTGGAACACACTTATTATAAGTCGCTTTGGATAAACGTGTCTGCAAAATGTCCGTAATGTAATGTATTACTATAAAAAAAAGGAGAAAGTGAAAGTGAAAGTGTTGCAACCAGTGAGGCTGTGCCTGTTTAACAGAAACTGTTTGTTCTGTTTTTCAGAGTTGCCACCCTTTAGAAAAACTAAAGCTGTTCAGTGTGATCTGTGTTTGTGTTTAACCAATAAGCACAGCTTCTGTCATCTTCTTCAGGACTCATATGTCAGCGTTAACAGAGAGTTAGAGTAACTTTGCTGCCCAGAAACACCGCCCTCTGACTTTAATCTCACTGATGGAGGTGGAGCAGCAGGTGTGGCTCCCATGAGAATATAAAAGTTCTCTTCTTCAAAAACAGGAAATCATTTTGAAGTCTCAGCTTTCAGCAGATACTAACTGTCCACCAAAGATGAAGAGCTTCCTGGCAAATTTTCCTTTCGAGAAAGTCAGCGTCTTTGTCACCATCGTTGTGAGTTTCACCTACAACGTTCTGCTTGAGAGGGATGTTTCATGCACCTGTGAATCAGTTAATTTGGCCTGTAATCTCTACATGTTGCTGCCATTTTTTGTCATATTTCTCTTGATGCTCTGGACAGATAGGGTTTTTTGGAGCTGCATATATAGGTGTAAATATGGAGGAGGACAGCAGCAGAATGAACAGCAGGCTTCATGCTGCAGATGGCAGTTTTGCGGAATAATTGCCAGAATTGTCAAAGAAGTTCTTGTTGGTTTGCTGTGGGTCGTCTCTGTGTACATTGATGGAGACTGGTATGTCTGCTGTTATAATAATTACACTGCTCACCCACGGTTACCCTGCAAAACAGACATCACAGCTGAGGAACAACTGATCATCGCAGAACTGAAAAATACATCCAGAGTGAGTGTTAAACTGTTTGAACTCTTTGGTTATAATTAGTATTTATTCTAACTGGTTAGTCTGCATCACTGCGACATCACTGAATGAGCAGAGTAACACTGTGATTAAACATGTACCTCTGATCTGTTTTTAGGGGATTGGCTTTGGTATAATCTTGGGAATCCTCGTCTTTGCAAACGTGATCTCATCACCTTGCTTGAAGAAATGTTGCTCAGAAAATTTCTGTGATAAAAGAATTCTGTATGATAAACTGATTGTGGAAGAAGAGGAAAGTGTGTTGGATGAGTTTCTGAGATCAAAAGCAAAAGATGAGCTGCTTGAAAATATTAAAAACAAATTTGAAGCTGGACGGTTGAGGGAATGTTTCCATGTTGCTGAGGAACTGATTAAAAGAACAGGACCTCCAGGTGAATAACCAACACTCACCAGCTTCATTCTGCTCAGATGTTACAGCTTTATAATTACCGCACCTGCACCTTTAAATATTCCACAGGTTCACATCCTGAATATTCTTCTTTTTTCCATTAAGGTCAGAACCCTGCTGCAGCAGATCAACCAAATTTTCAGGTATGTAGCTCTTCATTGGATTGGGTCGTCTCTAACTGGCATTTACTTCGTCTTTCATTCTGCATGTTGTTAGAACTGTTAGTACAGTGGTACAAATATGTCAGCGCACAATTAACTATGCATGAAGTAAATAAAATGTTGCGTTGTGTAAACAGAAACAAAACAAATAACAAATGCAAACGGCACCTCGTTGGCCGCTTGTTGTGAACAGAGATTCTTAGTGCACGTCGGGTCTTGCTCAGCTATGTAGCGATAAGTCTGTCACAGCAGAACACAAGCAATAAACATTGGTTCTGGGCCAATATAAGTAACCTGTGAAATGAAAGATTAACCCATATTTTAACGTAACACACACGTATATTTGGACCTTGTGGAGTCCTTCAATGGCTGGACCAAAAATAACTGTTTGCTCCTGAACATCACCAAGACCAAAGAGCTGGTGGTGGAGCTCAGGAGATCTAAAACTCCATGCCAGTAAAGGCTCTAGCATTGTTGCCGCGTCTGCTAGCGCGAGCGGTGTTGATGACGTCATGATTTTGTGCCCGCCATATATGGTGGCGCGAGTTGATGCGCCAGTCGTTGTAATTTTCTCCTTCACGGAGGTGTCGCTGCTACGTGAAGGTTACTGCTACTCTACAACCACGTCGAGAAGAAAACAATGAAGAGCAGGAACACTGTCATCTATGATGCTGCTGCGGTATCTGGATAATTTTATTTTTTAAATTCAGTTAAAAGAGGTGAAGGTCTGAAGCCCCCGGCATCACCACTTGGAGTCTCTGCCCTCTTTTTTGCCTTCACGTATCTGTCCTGTAGCTTCTTCCACACATTCCTACAGAACTCTCCCTCTTTCCCACCGACCGCCCCAGGCTTTAGTGTTCTTAAGCACAGAGAAGATGGTGGTGGGGAGTACGGATAGGCTGAGGGAGAGGTTGGAGATATCACTGAAGACCCCTGCAAGCTGGTCAGCACACCCCCTGAGGGCCCTACCTGAAATGCCATCGGGGCCCGGGGCCTTGCGAGAGTTGGCCTTTTTGAGGCACTGCCTCACCTCCGCTACAGACAGAGTAGGCATACTGCTGTCACGGTCATCAGGTAGTGTGGGAGAGCAAAGCCGTGACACTTGTCTTAATAACACAGTTTCCGCTTGTTGTCCGGATGACGAAGATTGTTTAAGGTTAGAATGAGCTTTGTTTACGATAATGGCGAAAGCCAGGTGCCTTAGAGAGATTGGGTTTGAGCCACGTACGCATTGAATGATACAGAACAGTATAAAGGCTTGGCACAAACTGAGGTCAAAGGGAATTTCCGGACATTCTGAAATGCACATGTCCTGTGATGGTTTGTTCAATAAATTCCCCATAAGAGGCTGACCACGGCGCGTCCAACTCCTTTTTCTCCACAACAGTAGTTCTACTACAGGGGGTTTACTGGCCTTCTCAAAACGAGTATAGAAGGCGTTCAGCTTGTCTTGTTGTAGTCCAGAGGACTGGGTTTCACTGCAGATATGCAGATATCCAATAACAATCTTAATTTATTTTTCAAAACAAAAGGCGCGGAGCCGGATTACAAAATTAAACTGTGAAAAAACTAAACATGGAAACGAAAGACAAGACTTGAATTGACTTGACAAGACACAACACGACAAAACAAAACTAGACAAAACAAGACAAGACACAACACGACAAAACAAAAAAAGACTAGACAAAACAACACAACACGACTAAACAAAACAAGACAAGACACAACACGACAAAACAAAAAAAGACTAGACAAAACAACACAACACGACTAAACAAAACAAGACAAAACAAGACACAACACGACAAAACATAGCACAACAAGACTAAACAAAACAAGATTAGACAAAACAAGACACAACACGACAAAACAAGGCTAGACAAAACAAGACACAACACGAAAAAACAAGACTAGACTAAACAAGACAACACGACAAAACAAGACTAGACAAAATAAGACACAACACAACAAAACAAGGCTAGACAAAACAAGACACAACACGAAAAAACAAGACTAGACTAAACAAGACAACAAAACAAAACAAAACAAGGCTAGACAAAACAAGACACAACACAACAAAACAAAACAAGACTAGACTAAACAAGAAACAACAAAACAAAACAAGACTAGACAAAACAAGACACAACTAAACAAGAAACAACAAAACAAGACTAGACAAAACAAGGCTAGACAAAACAAGACACAACACAACAAAACAAAACAAGACTAGACTAAACAAGAAACAACAAAACAAAACAAGACTAGACAAAACAAGACACAACTAAACAAGAAACAACAAAACAAGACTAGACAAAACAAGACACAACTAAACAAGAAACAACAAAACAAGACTAGACAAAACAAGACACAACACAACATGACTAAACAAAACAAGATGAGACAAAACAAGACAACACGGCAAAACAAAACAAAACTAGACAAAACAAGACCCAACACGACAAAACAAGACTAGAAAAAAACAAGACTATACAAAACAAGACACAATACGACAAAACAAGACTAGAAAGAAACAAGACATCACGAAAAAACAAAACAAGACTAGACAAAACAACACGACAAAACAAAACAGGACTAGACTAAACAAGACACAACACGACTAAACAAAACAAGACTAGACAAAACGACAAAAAAAACCAAAACTAGACAAAACAAGACCCAACACGACAAAACAAGACTAGAAAAAAACAAGACTATACAAAACAAGACACAATACGACAAAACAAGACTAGAAACAAACAAGACATCACGAAAAAACAAAACAAGACTAGACGAAACAACACGACAAAACAAAACAAAACAAGACTAGACAAAACAAGACACAACACGACAAAACAGGACTAGACTAAACAAGACACAACACGACTAAACAAAACAAGACTAGACAAAACGACAAAAAAAAAACAAGACAAAACGACAAAAAAAAAACAAGACAAAACAAGACGCAACACGACAAAACAGGACTAGACTAAACAAGACGAAACACGACTAAACAAAACAAGACTAGACAAAACGACAAAAAAAAACAAGACTTGACAAAACAAGACACAACACGACTAAACAAAACAAGACAGAACAAGACACAACAAAACAAAACAAGACTAGAAAAAACAAGACACAACACGACAAAACAAGACTAGACAAAACAACACACAACACGACAAAACACAACAAAACAAGACACAACGACAAAACAAGACAAGACGACAAAACAAGACACAACACGACAAAACAAGACACAACACGACAAAAAAAGACAACACGACAAAACAAGACAAAACACGACAAAACAAGACACAACACGACACAACAAAACAAAACAAGACGAGACAAAACAAGACACAACTAAACAAGAAACAACAAAACAAGACTAGACAAAACAAGACAACACAACACGACTAAACAAAACAAGACAACATGACAAAACACAACAAAATAAGACACAACACGACAAAACACAACAAAACAAGACACAACACGACAAAACAAAACAAGACTAGACAAAACAAGACACAACTAAACAAAAAACAACAAAACAAGACTAGACAAAACAAGACACAACTAAACAAGAAACAACAAAACAAGACTAGACAAAACAACACAACACGACAAAACAAAACAAGACTAGAAAAAACAAGACACAACACGACTACACAAAACAAGACTAGACAAAACGACAAAACAAAACAAGACTAGACAAAACAAGACTAGACAAAACGACAAAACAAAACAAGACACAACACGACTAAACAAGACACAACACGACAAAACAAAACAAGACTAGACAAAACAAGACACAACACAACACAACACGACTAAACAAAACAAGACTAGACAAAACAAGACATCACGACAAAACAAAACAAGACACAACACGACAAAAAAACACAACAAAACAAGACACAGCACGACAAAACAAGACACGACAAAACAAGACACAACAAGACAAAACAAGACAACACGACAAAACAAGACAACACGACAAAACAAACAACACGACAAAACAAGACAACACAACAAAACAAGACAACACGACAAAACAAGACACAACACGACAAAACAAGACACAACACGACAAAACACCAAAAAAGAAGACACAACGACAAAAAAGACAACACGACAAAACAAGACACAACGACAAAACAAGACACAACACGACAAAACAAGACACAACACGACAAAACAAGACAACACGACAAATCAAGACACAACACGACAAAACACAACACAACAAAACAAGACACAACACGACAAAACAAGACACAAAAAACAAAACCAGACAAAACACGAAAAAACAACAAAACAAGACACAACACGACATGACACAAAACAAGACAAACACGACAAACACGACAAACACGACAACACGACAAAACAAAACACAACACGACAAAACAAGACACAACACGACTAAAGACACAACACGACAAAATAAGACAACACGATTAAAGACACAACACGACTAAACAAGACACAACACGACTAAAGACACAACACGACAAAACAAGACAACAAGACAACACGACAAAACACAACAAAACAAGACACAACACGACAAAACGACAAAACACAACAAAACAAGACACAACACGACAAAACACAACAAAACAAGACACAACGACAACACGACAAAACACAACAAAAGAAGACAACACGACAAAACAAGACACAACACGACAAAACACAACTAAAGACACAACACGACAAAACACGACTAAACAAGACACAACACGACTAAACACACAACACGACCAAATAAGACACAACACGACTAAAGACACAACACGACAAAACAAGACACAACATGAATAAAGACACAACACGACAAAACAAGACACAATGACAAAACAAGACACAACTAAAGACACAACACGACAAAACAAGACACAACGACAAAACAAGACACAACTAAAGACACAACACGACAAAACACGACTAAACAAGACACAACACGACTAAAGACACAACACGACCAAATAAGACACAACACGACTAAAGACACAACACGACAAAACAAGACACAACACGACTAAAGACACAACACGACAAAACAAGACACAACACGACTAAAGACACAACACGACTAAAGACACAACACGACAAAACAAGACACAACGACAAAACAAGACACAACTAAAGACACAACACGACAAAACACGACTAAACAAGACACAACACGACTAAAGACACAACACGACCAAATAAGACACAACACGACTAAAGACACAACACGACTAAAGACACAACACGACAAAACAAGACACAACACGACTAAAGACACAACACGACAAAACAAGACACAACACGACTAAAGACACAACACGACAAAACAAGACACAACACGACTAAAGACACAACACGACTAAAGACGCAACACGACTAAAGACACAACACGACAAAATAAGACACACAACACAACAAAACAAGACACAACACGACAATTAAAAGACAATACGACAAAACAAGACACAACACGACAAAACAAGAGACAACGACAAAACAAGACACAACGACTAAACAAGACACAACGACAAAACAAGACAACTAAAGCCATAACACGACAAAACACGACTAACTACGACACAACACGACTAAAGACACATCACGACTAAACAAGACACAACACGACTAAAGACAGAACACGACAAAACAAGACACAACACGACTAAAGAGACAACACGACTAAAGACACAACACGACAAAACAAGACACAACGACAAAACAAGACACAACTAAAGACACAACACGACAAAACACGACTAAACAAGACACAACACGACTAAAGACACAACACGACCAAATAAAACACAACACGACTAAAGACACAACACGACTAAAGACACAACACGACAAAACAAGACACAACATGAATAAAGACACAACACGACAAAATAAGACACAACACGACAAAACAAGACACAATGACAAAACAAGACACAACTAAAGACACAACACGACAAAACAAGACACAACACGACAAAACAAGACACAACACGACTAAACAAGACACAACACGACTAAACAAGACACAACACAACTAAACAAGACACAACACGACTAAACAAGACACAACACGACTAAACACGACTAAACAAGACACAACACGACTAAAGACACAACACGACAAAACAAGACACAACACGACTAAAGACACAACACGACAAAATAAGACACACAACACGACAAAACAAAAGACAATACGACAAAACAAGACACAACACGACAAAACAAGAGACAACGACAAAACAAGACACAACGACTAAACAAGACACAACGCGACTAAAGACACATCATGACTAAACAAGACACAACACGACAAAACAAGACACAACACGACTAAAGACACAACACGACAAAACAAGACACAACACGACTAAAGACAGAACACGACAAAACAAGACACAACACGACTAAAGAGACAACACGACAAAATAAGACACAACACGACAAAACAAGACACAACGACAAAACAAGACACAACTAAAGACACAACACGACAAAACATGACTAAACAAGACACAACACGACTAAAGACACAACACGACCAAATAAGACACAACACGACTAAAGACACAACACGACTAAAGACACAACACGACAAAACAAGACACAACACGACTAAAGACACAACACGACAAAACAAGACACAACACGACTAAAGACACAACACGACTAAAGACACAACACAACAAAATAAGACACACAACACGACAAAACAAGACACAACACGACAAAACAAAAGACAATACGACAAAACAAGACACAACACGACAAAACAAGAGACAACGACAAAACAAGACACAACGACTAAACAAGACACAACGACAAAACAAGACACAACTAAAGCCCTAACACGACAAAACACGACTAACTACGACACAACACGACTAAAGACACATCACGACTAAACAAGACACAACACGACTAAAGACAGAACACGACAAAACAAGACACAACACGACTAAAGAGACAACACGACAAAATAAGACACAACCAAAGACACAACACGACAAAACACGACTAAACAAGACACAACACAACTAAAGACACAACACGACCAAATAAGACACAACACGACTAAAGACACAACACGACTAAAGACACAACACGACTAAACAAGACACAACACGACTAAAGACACAACACGACAAAATAAGACACAACACGACAAAACAAGACACAACACGACTAAAGACACAACACAACAAAATAAGACACAACACGACAAAATAAGACACAACACGACTAAAGACACAACACGACTAAACAAGACACAACACGACTAAAGACACAACACGACAAAATAAGACACAACACGACAAAACAAGACACAACACGACTAAAGACACAACACAACAAAATAAGACACAACACGACAAAACAAGACACAACACGACAAAACAAGACACAACACGACTAAAGACACAACACAACAAAATAAGACACAACACGACAAAATAAGACACAACACGACTAAAGACACAACACGACTAAACAAGACACAACACGACTAAAGACACAACACGACAAAATAAGACACAACACGACAAAACAAGACACAACACGACTAAAGACACAACACGACAAAATAAGACACAACACGACAAAATAAGACACAACACGACAAAACAAGACACAACACGACTAAAGACACAACACAACAAAATAAGACACAACACGACAAAACACGACTAAACAAGACACAACACGACTAAAGACACAACACGACAAAATAAGACACAACACGACAAAACAAGACACAACGACAAAACAAGACACAACTAAAGACACAACACGACAAAACATGACTAAACAAGACACAACACGACTAAAGACACAACACGACCAAATAAGACACAACACGACTAAAGACACAACACGACTAAAGACACAACACGACAAAACAAGACACAACACGACTAAAGACACAACACGACAAAACAAGACACAACACGACTAAAGACACAACACGACTAAAGACACAACACAACAAAATAAGACACACAACACGACAAAACAAGACACAACACGACAAAACAAAAGACAATACGACAAAACAAGACACAACACGACAAAACAAGAGACAACGACAAAACAAGACACAACGACTAAACAAGACACAACGACAAAACAAGACACAACTAAAGCCCTAACACGACAAAACACGACTAACTACGACACAACACGACTAAAGACACATCACGACTAAACAAGACACAACACGACTAAAGACAGAACACGACAAAACAAGACACAACACGACTAAAGAGACAACACGACAAAATAAGACACAACCAAAGACACAACACGACAAAACACGACTAAACAAGACACAACACAACTAAAGACACAACACGACCAAATAAGACACAACACGACTAAAGACACAACACGACTAAAGACACAACACGACTAAACAAGACACAACACGACTAAAGACACAACACGACAAAATAAGACACAACACGACAAAACAAGACACAACACGACTAAAGACACAACACAACAAAATAAGACACAACACGACAAAATAAGACACAACACGACTAAAGACACAACACGACTAAACAAGACACAACACGACTAAAGACACAACACGACAAAATAAGACACAACACGACAAAACAAGACACAACACGACTAAAGACACAACACGACAAAATAAGACACAACACGACAAAATAAGACACAACACGACAAAACAAGACACAACACGACTAAAGACACAACACAACAAAATAAGACACAACACGACAAAACAAGACACAACACGACAAAACAAGACACAACACGACTAAAGACACAACACAACAAAATAAGACACAACACGACAAAATAAGACACAACACGACTAAAGACACAACACGACTAAACAAGACACAACACGACTAAAGACACAACACGACAAAATAAGACACAACACGACAAAACAAGACACAACACGACTAAAGACACAACACGACAAAATAAGACACAACACGACAAAATAAGACACAACACGACAAAACAAGACACAACACGACTAAAGACACAACACAACAAAATAAGACACAACACGACAAAACACGACTAAAGACACAACACGACAAAACAAGACACAACACGACTAAAGACACAACACGACAAAACAAGACACAACACGACTAAAGACACAACACAACAAAATAAGACACAACACGACAAAACACGACTAAACAAGACACAACACGACTAAAGACACAACACGACCAAATAAGACACAACACGACTAAAGACACAACACGACTAAAGACACAACACGACTAAACAAGACACAACACGACTAAAGACACAACACGACAAAACAAGACACAACACGACTAAAGACACAACACGACTAAACAAGACACAACACGACTAAAGACACAACACGACAAAACAAGACACAACACGACTAAAGACACAACACGACAAAACAAGACACAACACGACTAAAGACACAACACGACAAAACAAGACACAACACGACTAAAGACACAACACAACAAAATAAGACACAACACGACAAAACACGACTAAACAAGACACAACACGACTAAAGACACAACACGACCAAATAAGACACAACACGACTAAAGACACAACACGACTAAAGACACAACACGACTAAACAAGACACAACACGACTAAAGACACAACACGACAAAACAAGACACAACACGACTAAAGACACAACACAACAAAATAAGACACAACACGACAAAACACGACTAAACAAGACACAACACGACTAAAGACACAACACGACCAAATAAGACACAACACGACTAAAGACACAACACGACTAAAGACACAACATGACTAAACAAGACACAACACGACTAAAGACACAACACGACAAAACAAGACACAACACGACTAAAGACACAACACGACTAAACAAGACACAACACGACTAAAGACACAACACGACAAAACAAGACACAACACGACTAAAGACACAACACAACAAAACAAGACACAACACGACTAAAGACACAACACGACTAAAGACACAACACAACAAAATAAGACACAACACGACAAAACAAGACAAGACTAGACAAAACAAGCCTTTAAGATAGAACAATCTCTCAAATTCTGACCAATTCTCTCACTAACTCCAATGTTAAGCTTGGTAGTACTCAAAACACAGCTTCAAGTGTGTTCAACCTGCTGCCATTTAAAAATCTTCCACTCAATTGATATTAAAAAAAAAACTACATTGCCGCGTTCCTCTAAGCCTTCTGCTTCTGACGGCCTTCCAATTATTTTCCTGCCTCTTCAACTTTTCTCACAGGTCATAGTATAGAGTATTGTGCTTCAGTCATTTCTGCTCCTTCCCCTGCAGTTCTGCTGGGTGTGAGCTCGTTAAGCGCACCTGTTTACTACTACATTGCTCTCACTAAGGACATCTCTCTTCCACTCCTCTGCTACATATTACATTGCAGCCATTTTAACTATCATTACAGTCTTTCTCGATTGGTTTGGCTCATTTCTTGAAACTGAGATGACTTTCCTATAACTATAGGATCACTTGGCCAAACAGACTTGGAGTTCTTCGCAACACTTGAGATAACCAGCAAAATGTCATGTGTCTCCCAAAACGTTCATTCTTGCTTCAAAATGAAGTCCCTGTCCCACATAAATAGTCAGTACCATAAAAATGGCATAGATCCTTCTCAATTGCTTTGGCACATTTTCATTCATTTTGTCTTCCTGTCAAAATAAACTGGACGGTGCAGCACAACTACATGGATCCTCATCACATGCTCATATTGCTCCAAAAATAGTTTACCCATGTGTCAAAACTAAATTCCTTTCTCACACAAATCATCAGTGCTTCCAAAATGCATTGCCCCTTTGGCATTGTGTAAGCACTGCAAGTCAAAATGATTAGATGTTTTGTCTTTATGGAAAAGGTCTAGCTAAAGGAATACAATTTTCACACCACACACACTGCACTCATTCTGCTGAGGAAATTGTAACTATTTTTATTCACAAGTACATTTTTACACATTACTGTAGGTAGGAAAGAAAAAAACTACAAAGGAAAAGGTATACAATATAGGCCTATGTATACAAAATACAAAAACCTACAAGAACCAAAACCAAAATACATTACAGTAGCCTATGTTACAGTAAAAAAAAAAAAAAAACAGTCAAGCATCACAAATGAAATACAGTAATATTCTGACTACTCTGTGTCACCTCCCTCTTGGTCCTGGTCACCCTCCTCATCTTCTGGGCCATCCATCCGCTGCAGTCTGTTTGGCCATAAATTCTCGTCAACATCGAATCTGATGTCTTCTCTAGCAATGCACCGTGGGAAGAAGCGCCTTTGAATGCCTTAGTCATCCTCTACACTGATCGCCTGTGATATCCTCACAGGCAGCATCCATCGCATTGAGGAGGGACCTCTGGTTCTGAGCATGATGCTCATACACTCTCCATCTCCAAGCAGAGAAAAATTCCTCAATAGGGTTAAGGAATGGAGAGTAGGGAGGAAGTGGGACATTATGCATCCTTGAATGCGTCTCGAACCATGCCCTGATGCGTTGGCCACGGTGAAAACTGACGTTGTCCCACACAAAAACAAATTGGGGTAGGTGGAGCCCTTCAAGACCCCTCTCGTTCTCTAGAACTAAATCTAAATCTAAACGGTCAAGGAAACGGAGGAGCTTCTCAGTATTGTATGTACCTACTCACCTGATTGTCATGAACGTATGGAATGTTCCAAAATATGTGTACTGTATTGTATTCCAATTTCTTAAAGAATTTTGACAATTGAGCAGACTATTCTGCAGATGATGACTTATACAATAAAATTGTGCTGACATGTTTTGGAGAGAAAAACCAGTACACTGAGAACCAACCAATTGGGATAGGTCAGCAAGATGCACTTTTTTGGGAAATGTTCTAAATGTAGGCTGATTGTGTTAAATGTAGGCCACTTGTACATAACCATTTGCAAAGATGTACTAAGTGCTTGAGACATGTACAAAGCATTTGAAATGTGATGAAAGCAATTAGAAATGCCATTCTGTTCTGAGACACCGCCTGTTAGTTTGGGGATTTGTCCATGTCATTTTGAGAATGTCATCTCAGTTTCAAGAAATGAGCCAAACCAATCGAGAAAAACTGTAATTAGACCTTTGACTTTCTTTATAGAATATTGTGCTAATTAATAATCCAGCAAATGCTTTTCTAATAAAATTCAATGATTCTTTTGCTACTTTGGCATCTTCAGGTGTCTTCATTACTTCAACCTATTTCATTCCAGCCCATTGTATCTTCTCTCCAGTTTTCTGCCTTAATCTAGCTCCAGCTCCTTTCACAAACACCTTGCAGGCCTTTTACAACTTTTTGCTACATTTCCACACATTGGGTTTCATGCAAGAACCGTTGGTACGCACAGATTTGTTCTTAAATTGTCCGTACGAGTGATTTAAGAGAATTTGCGCATTCACCAATCTTTTCGTATTTTACGTTTTCTTTCAGGTACGAACATAATTTACGAGTGATCCAGAGCTGTCGTAGGAGTTTCCTAAAATAGTCCGCTGTTGTTCAAATCAAGTTTGCTTGACTAATGGATTGTATATTTAATTACTTTCAAGAAAACATAAATAAATATACATTATACCCAACAATGATGCTGAAATGATTCTGTTTGACTTAAAATATGCACTAATCGAAAGTTAATTTGAATCTGTATATAACAAGGTCAACGGGAAGCGTAACCAGCGGCTGACTTCTACTTTTGGATGCCTTAGCGCGTCAGGCTCAGACTGTGTAGACAGACGAATGGCAGAGATCGTGATTTAGATTGCCAAGGACTGTGCTGCTGCAAATATGCAGCTTGCTAGAGCCACAACTCCAGAGAGAAACACGCCGATCAAACCCGATTCCACCACACGTCCAGGTCCTCACCACCCTTGGATTTTTGGCCACTGGAACCTTTCAGAGGGAGATTGGAGACAGATCGGGGGTGTCCCAGTCCTCTGTGAGTCGTGCGCTCCCCTTGGTCATCAAAACTCTCATCAGTTTATCACCCATGGTACATCAGATTCCCATACACCGCTGTCCAACAAGTACAAATTAAGAGGGACTTTCATCCCGTGGCTGGACTGCCAATCATAATTGGAGCAACAGACTGCACACATATACGCATCAAAACACCCGCGCTGTCGTGGAGCGCACTGAGCAGCTGGGTGGGTGTGTCTCGATTCCTCGTTAATGGCGCAATATTGCCATGAACGAGGGTCTCCACCTGAACCAGCCCAGGCAGACCAGAAGGCGTGATGCCAGAGGACCCCTCTCATGGACCACCCATCAAAGTGCCATCATGATGAGGCAACAACTGATTGCACAGCTTTAGTTGCAGTCATCGATCGCCTGCCCATGGCGAGACGTTTTTTAAAGCCATTTTCATATCAAACCATTTATTTTTTTATTTCGCTGACATGGTATTAACAGCACTCGTAATTGCTTCCCATTTCTTGGCTTTAGCAGGTGCCGTAATTCCACTGCTGACACTGCTAAAAATGACAGATTTTCCTTTTTGGATCTCTGAAAGCAGAACTTCAGTCTCAGAGCCCGTAAAGTTGTTCTTTTTGCACCTTGATGCCATTCTCATGACTCAACACTCAACACTTCCTGGCACAGCAGAGAGGAAGCAGAGCCTTATATGGTATCATTTAGGCCGTGGAGTATGCAAATCTACTATCCTCGTGCACGTGTACTTAAGATACGCACGAGTGTGATTCATCATTTACGCAGGTCGTTTACACACTTTTTCCGAAGTTAAGAGCGTTTGTTGAATCTGACGTGGCGTGTTCGTACGAGACCTTCGTACCAAAAAAGTGAGAGAAATTTAGAATAAAAATACGAAAATGTTCTTGCACGAGGCCCAATGTTCTTTTCACTTTTGGTTTTGCATTTCCCTTCTTCTTCTCCTTCTGTTGTTTTTAACCCTTCAGCTTCTCTTCGCTGTCACTTCTGCCATTTTTCAGCCATTTAAAGTGTTCTGCCTTTTGTCAATCAGCTTCAAATCAGCCGAGTAGGTAAGTCTTCGGAGTCCTCAGATTCTATCTCTTTACATGTTGGCCAGATTGAGGACATCCTCTAAGTGCTCCTTCCACCACCCGATGATATCCTCATTTCATCAGGTCTCCACCCATGCCAAACACAGCCTGAACCAGGCTCTGCTTTCCTTTTTTCAGCCGAATGGTTTGTTGGAACATCCTTGAGAATTAATGCCTTTCTCTACGGCCTCGCTGAGGGACACTGCATCCCTTTCAGCCACAAGACAAACATTCAGCTACACACTCAGAGCATTTAATCTGTCACCATATTCAGGGTATATTCCAGGTCTGCATCAGACCTTTGGGCCAAACCTCTGGTACATAGACAGAGATTTATTTCAGCCACTGGGTGCTGTGTGTGCAAGACAAGACACACATTCAGCTCCTTCAATATTCTCGATTATTTATTTCTATAAAACTTTGTAACAGTTGTCAAACTCACAGCTTTCAGCATTATACAGAAGTAAATTCACAGCAACAACTGGAGCAAAGCTGGTGATAAATGATTGACCAATCCTTCATAAATGAGACACCACTAAAGTGTTCCTCCTTTAAACAGACAAACAATATGAAATAGCAGAAAGACATATTTTATTATTTATTATTAAAGACATTTCGACAGTATTTTAACCCAGAACTTTTCAGAGAGCAGTCAGGAACATGTTAAAAATGACAAAACGAGGCAGATGGAAATGTTTTCTGAATACTTCTCATCTTTATGATTTTTTTTTTTTTGCAGATGTCCCCCTCTGTATCAATCCGTCTTGACAACGAGGTAATTTTAGGACCTTTCCATGTTTTTTTCTTCTTCTATTGAATGAATTTTAGCCATAAACACTACCGTATTTTCCGCACTATAAGGCGTACTTAAAAGCCTATAATTTTCTCAAAAAACGAAAGTGCGCCTTATAATCCGAAGCGCTTTATATATGGATTAATTCTTGTTGTACTTACTGACCTCGAAGCGATTTTGTGTGGTACACGGCGCTCTGTCAAAATGTTTCAGTAAGACTTTGGTAAACTACAAAGCCGCACCGCAGCATTACGGCTACAGTAGTCATGAGCGTAGCGGAGTAATACTTCACCGTAATATTACAGTGTGTGTGTGTAAGGACCCAAAAATGGCACCTGTCAAGAGACACGCTTACGACGCAGACTTCAAACTAAAGGCTATCAGTCAGGCAGTAGAACATGGGAATAGAGCAGCTGCGAGAGAATTCAATATGAATGAATCAATGGTACAGAAGTGGAGGAAGCAAGAAGATGACCTGCGCCAGGTAAAGAAGACCACAGAGTTTCCGCGGGAACAAAGCGAGATGACCACAGTTGGATGACAAAATTGAACATAGAGCAGCGTCTCTACAGTCTCTATTCGACTGAAGGCAACAGCGTTAGCACCGGACATGAACATCAGTGACTTTCGAGGCGGTCCTTCTTGGTGCTTTCGTTTCATGAAAAGACGTAATCTTTCTATCCGCACACGAACCCGCACAGCAACTGCCAAAAGATTACGGAGAAAAGCTAGCCACTTTTCGTGCGTAAGAACAAGATCTCTGAAAAGAAGATCCGGCCAGAGCACCTCACCAACATGGACGAGGTTCCCCTCACCTTTGATATCTCCGTGAACCGCACTGTGGAGAAAACAGGGACCAGAACGGTATCTATACGCACCACAGGGAACGAGAAGTCATCCTTCACTGTAGTTCTCAGTTGCCAGAAACTTCCACCTATGGTCATTTTTACGAGGAAGACTTTGCCAAAAGAAAAGTTTCCGGCCGGCGTCATCATCAAAGCTAACCCGAAGGGCTGGATGGACGAGGAAAAGATGAGTGAGTGGCTGAGAAAAATTTACATCAAGAGACCGGATGGCTTATTCCACATCTCTCCGTCCCTATTGACGAGTCACCATGGCAACGGGGAAGAGGCGGAGCTACGTTTTTCACCAACCTCAAATTGGAAATCTTAATGCACTCATACGGTGAGTTTCAACACGAAAACTGCTTGAATGGTAACCCATTCATTTATTTAATTTAGGTTAAGTTAGGAACGTTTGTTGAATCTGAGTCTTCGTACAAGACCTTCGTTGATGGTGATAAATGATGCTGCACAATCCGGTGTGGTAAGAAACCCCGTCCACCCAACAATATCTTCACCCTGGGGGGATTCTCCCAAGAAATTCCTTTTCAGCGACCATATTGAAATTAGGTCAGAGTTAAAGGACAAGTCCACTAAAAATAACTTAAAGTCAAAGTAATACAGAGATGGGGACTCGAATCGTACTTAAGTTGCCCAAACAAAGACTCGAAACTTGACTTGGACTCGAGTTCTGTGACTCGTAAACAATCTTAATTTCATGAAATTATTCTTTCTGATCTTTATTTCACTCATTCCGATGTATGCGCACCATAGCCTCATGCATACGTGCAGCCACTGATATCAAAAGTACAGTAACCATGGCAACGTCAAGCTCATCTGGAACTTATGCATGAGAAGTTCAGCCTACACAGCCAGTTATTAATATGTGTGTTAATGTATCCTGTAGTGCAGAGCAAGCACACATATTTCCAAATACATTTATAGAATCAGAATCAGAAAAGGTTTTATTGCCAAGTCATTTTTTACATCACAAGGAATTTGGCCTGGTCTGTTTGGTGCCATAAAAACAAAAAATATAATAATAAGTAATAAATGTAAAAAAATTAAAAAATATATGTACAAAGTGTTTGTAAGCTGATATATACTTCAAAAAAGCTTTCATGGCGTTTCTTCACACTGGATTGGAATAGCCCTCTTAAGTGAGCATGCTCTGATCACATTTAATGGTTTTACATATGTTAATAATAAAGTACATGCTTTCAGTCCATAACATCAGCAATGCAGTCTTATCTAGACCAAATGGCATGTGTCCAATGAATAGGTAAAAACATCTTAAGTATCTACATGAGAGTTTTTCAGAGGTGTTTGTTTCCACGAACAAACTATGTGTGCTGATGTGTTTTCCCTCTGAGTTTCATTTAACTGAAGATTTTCTTCTTTTTTCTTACAGAGACGACCTCTTGTGCGCTCTCAAAGATCATCATACGGGGCAGTCGGTGGCGAAGGGGATTAAGCAGCCGCCCCATGTACAGAGGCTACAGTCCTCGCTGCAGCTGGCCCCGGTTCGACTCCCGCACCGAGTGGCCATGTGCTGCGTGTTGTTCCCCCTCTCTCTGCCCCCTGCTTCCTGTCTCTCTCACACTGTCCTAACATTAAAGGCATAAAAAGCCCCAAAAAATACTTTAAAAAAAAAAAAAGATCATCATACAAAGCGATTTAGTACTCAACAAGAATTCTGTTCAAGTTTAAGTTGATTTCACTTTATTATTATTATTTGTTTTTGTTTCAGGTCCGTAAGACTGCATATATTACATAAACTAAGACAATTTGGTCTTAATATATTTTCACAGGTACTCTGGATATTCACAAAACTTTATTTAACCTTTAAATGTTTCAGCAAACCATAAACAGAGCTGATCCCATATGGAACTCACATGGTGCCTTTTCTTTTACTGATGTATAGATGAACTCTTTTGGTAGGATTTTACACGTCTGAGAGGCTCTGATTTATCATATTTAGAAAAAACAGGAGATGTTGTTATGTGCTGGGTTTAATAAAGGGTAAAGGGTTGAATTAATGTTTTTTTTTTTACATGTAATGTTACATATATGTTCATACGAGGGAATAAAGATTGATCATGAAGGTAAAATGAAAACAGGTGATAAATACACAATTATGATCGACATTAACATTTATTTTACATGCTATAATATTAAAATGTTTTCATACAATGAACGTGTTTCTCATTTCCTATTAAAAAACAAATGATTCGTGGTAAATCTGTTGTTTGGTAAGGGGCAGGGTTAAAGAGTTATCCTTATTAATTATTGTAAGAATGAACGTTTTGGATTCAGAATGTAAGCCAGTTATCATGGCTGCAGCCAGGACTGGTTGATCCATTATTATTAAAGATGTCAGCAGCCGCCCGGCCTGAATCTGACTTTAGCTCATGTGGTTATCAAGTTTTTTCAGTTTTGTCTGTTTATAGATTAAATGCAGATCTGCCTTTTACGACTCTAAGGTTTTCATTGCAGGTGTTCTGTCTCATTTTATGAGGAAAAATAGACTGAACAAAAATATTGAGCAACTGGTTTAAAGGGATAGTTCGGGATATTTGACATGAATCTGTATGGCATCACCATAACCAGTGTCGTGCACTCAAACTGACTTACCCCCGACAGTGTCCTGTGAGCCGAGTTTTTGTCCAGTGTTGGTCAAGGCAAAAGTAGTCCGGCTTGTTTGCTGGGGTCAAGAAATTAGCGCGTTTTTCTTCCCAAAACAGTACGTGTGCTAAAGAGTGATTTATTTCATCACAAAAACCGAAGCCGGCAAAAGTCACTCCTCGTTATCACTTGGGCCCTACTGTCTCTCATTGTGTATCAGTGCGCACGTCATTCTGACCGCGAGCTGTGCGCACGAGTCTTTCTGTTCTTTGGCAGTGCTCAACACTTACTCTGCAGACAACTGGCCATCGGGTCCAGCTGGTCTGGGACGCCTCTTCCAGCTGATCTTGGGAACATGGAAAACAGTTCTCAGACGCCTGCATTCAGGAGTGCAGGGAAGTCCCCGTTATTTGTGATGCAGGCAGCAGCCGTCCCGCAGCCGCCAACATCCTCATCTATGGAAAGGTTTTGTATCTGGGGCATAACTAAATCCCACTCGTGGCAGCAGTAATATTCCACCTCTGTCTGCATTACTTCGCACTTCAAACAAGTGCACCAGGATTTGTCGGCCACCCTGGGTATCGCAGCTCCAGCAGGGGCTCCAGCTTCTGTTTCCATCACTTCTCTGTCCACCCTGGGTATCGCAGCTCCAGCAGTGGCTCCAGCTTCTGTTTCCATCACTTCTCTGTCCACCCTGGGTATCGCAGCTCCAACAGTGGCTCCAGCTTCTGTTTCCATCACTTCTCTGTCCACCCTGGGTATCGCAGCTCCAGCAGTGGCTCCAGCTTCTGTTTCCATCACTTCTCTGTCCACCCTGGGTATCGCAGCTCCAGCAGTGGCTCCAGCTTCTGTTTCCATCACTTCTCTGTCCACCCTGGGTATCGCAGCTCCAGCAGTGGCTCCAGCTTCTGTTTCCATCACTTCTCTGTCCACCCTGGGTATCGCAGCTCCAGCAGGGGCTCCAGCTTCTGTTTCCATCACTTCTCTGTCCACCCTCTCTCTTTCTGCCCGATCTAAGTCCATTTGGCGAACTTCCTCCTCAGTATAAACGGGTTCATAAAGATACCCCCTTGGCTCTGAACGGAAGTCAATATGTTCCTCGTCGCTCTCGTAGTCAGACATCTTCCCGAGCAGTAAACAAAGTGAACTCGTGCGCACAGCTCGCGGTCAGAATGACGTGCGCACTGATACACAATGACAGACAGTATAGGGCCCAAGTGATAACGAGGAGTGACTTTTGCCGGCTTCGGTTTTTGTGATGAAATAAATCACTCTTTAGCACACGTACTGTTTTGGGAAGAAAAACGCGCTAATTTCTTGACCCCAGCAAACAAGCCGGACTACTTTCGCCTTGACCAACACTGGACAAAAACTCGGCTCACAGGACACTGTCGGGGGTAAGTCAGTTTGAATGCACGACACTGGTTATGGTGATGCCATACAGATCCATGTCAAATATCCCCAACTATCCCTTTAAGTTTGACATTAACAAACAAAAATTCTGTTTTGGGACAAACTTCTTCTTTTATGGGATTCATATACAGGATTGTTGGAAAACTGACATTGAAGCCTTTATGAATGCTATCTTTAACTCATGTTTGGCTTTGTGATGTGGCTCCATCAATGCTGAAAGTTACATCCCTCATACCTGATTTAAAACAACGTCATTTCTGAAAAGGGACATTTTTGTCCCCTTTTAAAACGACCTAAAAACATCATATACGGTATAGATACACATATATGTATAGATACAGATGGTCAGTATAGGTTAAGATGGCGGCAGGTGTGCGTCTTGGTTTGGCAGGTACCAAGGCTTCACCTTCCCAAATACCGTCAAGGGAAACGTCATCCTGATATATCGCTAAAGTTAGCTGGCAATCATTATGGACTACACTGATTAACACCAGACAACAAGAATTATCAAATACTCTCTCGCTGGGAATGTATCTAATGATGGTGATCGCCCTACCTCTGTGGGGAAGCTGGCAAGCGGCCTGCTTGAGATCCTGCACGGAGACACAGCACAGCGCTTCTCACTTTACGCACGACTCATCAGACCTCTGGAGCTGGTTCAGAAAGCTGCTGCTCGTCTGGTGTTCAACCTCCCAAAGTTCTCCCACACCACTCCCCTTCTCCACTCTCTACACTGGCTCCCTGTAGCTGCTCGCATCCAGTTTAAGACTCTGGTGCTGGCCTACAGTGGAAGGAACAGCTCCTTCATACCTCCAGGCTATGGTCAAGCCCTACACCCCCGCCCGACCACTTCGCTGCCCCGTCACTCAGGGGTCCCTGCGCACGATCGACACGGTCACGGCTTTTCTCTGTTCTGGCACCCCGATGGTGGAACGATCTCCTGACTGATATCAGGACAGCTGAGTCGCTGCCCATCTTTCGCCGCAGGCTGAAAACCATCTCTTCAGGAAAAACTACCCTGATCCGCCCTCTTAGGACAGCACCTGCGCCGTCCTAGTTCCTTACGCACTTATTGTTTCCTCCACCACTGGCACCCTCTATATTTTCATTACCCCCTACCCGAACCAGGGTTTGAATCCCAGTCCTGCTTTTCTTACCTCTTTTATTTCTTCCCCTACCCGAACCAGGGTTTGCATCCCATTCCTGCTTTTCTTACCTCTTTTATGTCTTCCCCTACCCGAACCTTTTCACCTTGTATTCCACCGTTCTGACAAACGGCCACGTAGAGATTGCGCGTTTTCTACTCAGGCAAGCAGAAGGGAATAAAACATCTCCCGGTGATCGAAGATTCGCAACGATGCTGTGCACCATCCTCTTCCTCTGCGGCGACATTCATCTCAACCCTGGGGCGGGAAACAGTATGCTTCCGCAGGATAAACATCACACTCCGCTGGGACTTGAACGTGGCCAGCAGCTTCGCCACGCTACACCTGGAGGCCTTGGGCAGGCTACGGAAGCTGTGCTCCAACTTTCCAATGGCGGGCTGCTTGACTATGCCACAGCACAAGGTAACGCTGAACTAAAACTGGATAATATGAAACGGGGACAGCTTACTTCACCCTCAAAATCCGCACAGACTTGCAGTCGGGGTATTGCGGCAATTAAACAACATAAAACTAGGACGTTTCAGACTGTCAATCATGCGCAAGTTCTCTGGGATCCAAAGCTAAAGCCCAAAAGGATCTTTGGTGGACATTTGAATATACGGAGCTTAACACATTGAATACCGGCGGTTTTTACAGAATTATGTGGTAGAATCCCAGCGTTCTAAACCCTTTTTTTGGCGTTTTTTGTACAGTCACAGCATATTATGTGATAGGGCCACTGAAACATGTTATGGCTCGTTTGAAAGCTGAGACTTTAAACTCTTTGTGGGTCAAAACTGCGTGTCTCTAGGTGCCGCCATTAGCGAGCTATCCTTAGCTAAACCAAGGCGGGTATCCACCAAAACCAACAACAAACTGAGATATCGGGGCTTTTGTGAAACGTGCGCTCTTTCAGCCTGTGGCACTTTAGATACTTACATATCCGGGTCAGAGGATTTGCGTCGTGTCGCATGTTGCAAAGCTAACCTGTTCATAAGACCGCCTCCTTAGACTTGTGGCGTGTCTTCTTCTCCTTCTTGTTGTTTGTTTATGTTGCTTTACCGCCACCCTCTGGAAAACGACACGTGCGATTGGACAAAATGCGGAAATGCACAACAATCAATGCAGCGTTATCAAAACTGTTCTTGAGTTGACGCAAAGCCATTGGCGTAATGCTCAAAATGTCCAGATGATGACACCAGTTTTTGACTGCCATCTATGCCAGTTCTGTTCATCACATAATTACAAAAATCACACAGAATGTGCATTAGAATGTATAGATTCAGAATCCATAAAAAAAAACGTAAAAACGTATTTTTACCATGTGGGAGCCAACCAGGGCTGTAGTGGTCAAATTAGAGGTGGGTAAACTATGAATTTTTTGATCAGACAGACCGTGACGCGACGCAACGCAAGGTGTCGCGAATCTGTATGGCTGTCCTGGCCATATTCCATGACGTTATCAGTTAAAGTCATATTAAATCAATGACAGTCAACAAATGTGTTTGTAGTTTGTAGTTTATTAAATTTCAAATTTCAACAGTAAAGAAAAGTATGTGTAGAGTAAGAACTATCTACAGTAGATATGGTGTGTGTGTGTGTGTGTGTGTGTGTGTGTGTGTGTGTGTGTGTGTTAGTATGCATGCTTTTTAAAGTAGTGCCCAGAGGGCCTCCTTGTCCGCTACGTCAGGTTCTGCCTTGCAGGGGCGTGTTCTGGGGTCCATGGCTCCCCTGTGCTTCACCAGCCAGGACTTCATTTCCAGGACACCAAATTTATTTTGGATTACAGTGAACCCTCGTTTTTCGCGGGGGTTACGTTCCAAAAAGAACCCGTGATAGGCGAAATCCGTGAAGTAGAAAACTTTTTTTTTTTTTACAATTATTATACAATGAAATACTGCATAATGCATTGAAACCAAAGAACAAAGCCTTTTTACAGGCCCAAACATTTGTTTAACAAATAAAAGTACTGTGTAAACGTTATTTTTTTTTTTAACAAATAACTACTGTACTGTAAAATAATAATTTTAATCATCAATACGAACTGAAGGCTTCAAATTGTGGAGATCAGCGTCGCCCCACCGCGACCCAAGTCATTGGATTAGAACGGGAGAAAATGAAAAATGATTTTGAAAAAAAATACAAAGTACAGTGGGACAAATAGTGACTCACGTGTATTTCACAGCTCTTCTGACTGAGCCGCTGCATCCTGACTCCGCTCTGTAGCGTTTTTTTCTTCTAAAGCCCGCGGTGCAGGTGTGTTTTTTTCGAGAGAAGAATATCGGTAGTTGTTGTCGCTCTTTTTTCTTCTGGGCAAAAATATTTCTATATACCGACATGCCACCATCGATTATGTTTGAGAACTGTAATGAACGTGTACGTGTACATATTAAACCGCAACGTTATTGACACACAGGTAGAGAAGAAGCGGAGAGACTGTTTAGCTAATCAGAATGCAAAACACAATGCACGATGCAAATCCGTGAAGCAGCGAGACCGTGAAAGGTGAACCGCGTTATAGCGAGGGTTCACTGTATTCCAACGGCAGATCACAAGGCGCAGGGAACTTTGACGTGCGTAATTGCCTTTAAGAGCTGCGTAAACGCTATTTAGAGGTGGGTAAACGCTATTTCCTAAATTCCAGAGGTGCGTAAACGGCGTTTACGTGCGTTTACCCTCCACTACAGCCCTGGAGCCAACGCATGGGCAGGAAAAACGTAGTTTTACGTGACTTGGGAGTCAATGTGTTAATATCCAAAATGGAACAAATCGAACATCTTCTGACAGACTCAAAATTCGATTATCTGTGTCTCTCCGAAACTTGGTTAAACTCAATTACGCCATCGGGTGTGTACATGATCACGTGACCGTGGTCATGGCAAAGGGGGCGGAGTCATGATCTATGTAAAGGAACTATTTCAGTGTAAACAGCTTGATCTGCCGCTACAGACCGTGGTGAAGTTGGTTTGATATTGGTTTGAAAAAAAAGACACCTTATTTCCTTATTGTGAATATCTGTCAAATATCCAATATCAAACCAACTTCACCACGGTCTGTAGCGGCAGCTGCAGCAGACATATTTCCGGAAAGGTACTGGCTTGATTAAATTCATTCTGGATTCTCTATCTGACCACATGAAGACCTCGGGACACTTCGGTTTGGCTTTAGGGACCCTCTACTCACTACCACGTAAGTGTTATGTTGTTTGGAGCTGTAGAAGAGGTATAAAAATAGCTTTTGTAGCGGTGACATGATTTGCCCCATTCACTTCCAGGCTAACGACTTTTGGCTAAAAACGGTCAAATCGAAATTCTCAAAACACATCCGAGTGACATGATTTTGATGTCAACTCAACGTATGTACTCCCAACATCCCGTAAATTGATCTAAAGTGCATTTTACTCCGGATTATCCCTTTAATTTAGACTCTTAATTTAGTGTTAACTGTGTTGTCGAGTGAAAATAAAAACAAAATGACATCAACTTTAAAAACTGTGGTTCAGTTTCATTATGATATGGACTTAACGACACTCCCACGAGTCTTTGCAGGAACCAGAGTGAAACTGTCCCTGATCAAAGACTCCGCCCCCTCAGCTGCTTCAGCTGGTTACCTTAAACAGGTGAGGCCAGCAGGTGGCGCTCCTCCATCATGATGAACGGCTCCTCTTGTCCTCAGGAAGGACCCTCCTTAGGTTACTACTACCCATAATGCAATGGAGCATAAACAGCAATGACAGGATACAAATTAAAGCCTTTTTAAATGATACGACCAAAACGAATTCAGCTCGAGTCTTTTTAGTATCACATCTGAAAATGTAAATAAACACAGAATTGTTAGAATCTGTTAAAATGACAATTCATTCACTAAAGAACACAGAAAACATGTAAAATGTTTAAAGTGAAACATTTTATTGTTTCATGAAAACAATCAGCTCATTTTGAATCTGATGGCGTAAGAATGTGCCCCCCCCCCCCTTAACATTGGAGACAGACCCATTTGTCCCACCCAGAAATTATTCAGCGGAGGAGAAAAATATTTGATTTTGAAATCCTTAACTCAGGTTTAATTTGAAAGCGAAACACAGCGTCATATCTGTGGCTTCACATCCATCATCCGGAGATCGGGGTGCGGCCCAGACGTCCCTGTCCCTGGCTTCCTCCAGCTCCTCCGGGGGGACCCCGAGGCGTTCCCAGGTCATCTGAGACACAAAGGCTGTGTTCGAAACCGCATACTACATATTACATACTTCCATACTCAGAGGTGGGAGAAAGTTCCCATGTTGCAAGTCCAAGTAGAGTCTCAAGTCTATGCTCTCAAGTCCAAGTAGAGTCTCAAGTCTATGCTCTCAAGTCCAAGTAGAGTCTCAAGTCTTTGCTCTCAAGTCCAAGTAGAGTCTCAAGTCTTTGCTCTCAGGTCCAAGTAGAGTCTCAAGTCTATGCTCTCAAGTCCAAGTAGAGTCTCAAGTCTTTGCTCTCAAGTCCAAGTAGAGTCTCAAGTCTTTGTTCTCAAGTCCAAGTAGAGTCTCAAGTCTTTTTTTGATTTGGTCAAGCAAGTCTCAAGTCATCAAAATTGGGACTCGAGTCCAAGTCAAGTCTCAAGTCTCGAGTCCAAGTCTCCACCTCTGTCCATACTACATACTACAGGATCCTGATGAGAGTGCGTAAACATGAACATATCACCCCTGTTCTCCAATCTCTTCACTGGCTTCCCGTCTCTGCCCGGATCACTTACAAAATCTCCCTGCTCACCTTCCACTGCCTGCATGGTAATGCTCCATCTTACTTAAAAGACCTTCTCACCCTTCACTGTCGTTCACGCTCTCTCCGTTCCTCCAACACCAACCTTCTTCACACTCCCAGAACCCGCTCCCGGACCATGGGAGACCGGGCCTTTTCCTGCGCTGCCCCTCGGCTGTGGAACGCTCTGCCTCCACATCTGAGGGCTCCACAGACTGTGGAACACTTTAAAACAGGCCTGAAAACCTTTCTTTTTACCCAATGTTTTTAATGATCTCCCTTTGAATGCTCTGTCCTGTATTTATTTCATTTTAGCATTTAAAGGACTCACTACTTTTATTTGTTTATTTTATTTGCATTTTACTGTCCCTGCTTTTGAACCTAATATCTGTCTTTTATCCCACTGTAGCACTTTGAGATTTTATTGTAAATGTAAAGTGCGTTATAAATAAAATGTATTATTATTATTACATACTCATCGATCACACAGTATGCAGAGCGTTTACCCACAATGCATTTCGCTCCTGCCCGAGCTGAAATCAGCCGGCCTGAAGCTGATTTCTCTTAAGCTCTAAACTCTGTAAACTTTAGCAACATTTGAAACATTTTCAGGTGAGAAAGTAGTCCTTTAGATCCCCAACGTGTTGAAAACCTGACAAAATACCGGCTATTTACAATTTTGTTCCCACGAATTCGGCGCTGCTAAAGCTAACCGCAGTGAGCAACGCACTTCCGGTTATTTTCACAAAATAAAATGCCCGTTGCCTTTTATCATAGGGAAAGCCATTACCATACAATTGGTGCTTTTGTTTTGAAAACAGGAAGTGAACCTACCCTCGTTGTAGCTAGCTTGAAACTGCCGTTTTGACAGGAAATGGCGATCGGCGACGTCACGTTACGTTGCATCTTGGGTAGTTTGAGGATGAGTAGTAACCTCATGATTCATACCCAACATTTCAGAGAATCTAGTATGCATCCAGGAACTTCTCGCTTACTCAAACTCGCATACTAACTCAGAAAGTTAGTATGAGTAGGAGAAGTATGCGGTTTCAAACACAGGTAAAGTCTCTCCAATGTGTCCTGGGTCTTCCCCGGAGCCTCCTCCCAGTGGGACGTGCCCGGAACACCTCGCCAGGAAGGGAGGCTTCCCTCTCGTCCACCGGGGTAAACCCTGATGTACCATCGCACAGCCGGGGGGCAATAAGTATGCCCACACCTACTCTGCGCCTCTCATCATGGGCAACTCTAGAGTGAAGAGAGTCCAACCCCTCTCGAGGAGGCTGGTTCCGGAGCCCAAGCCATGCGTTGAGGTGAGTCCGACTATATCTCGCAAGAACCGCTCAGCCTTGCGCACCACCTCAGGCTCCTTCCCCAGCAGAGAGGTGACGTTTCCACGTCCCAAGAGCTTCAGTAGGCGAGGATCAGACCGCCAAGGTCTCCGCCTTTGGCTGCCGCCCAACTCACATTGTGCAATTTCCCATTCAAAATTGGTATGGACATTTTAAACGTATCCAAATATTGGTATGGACATGTCCATTGCCTCCATACGCAATTTTACGACCCGTGTCCGGGCAAAGGAACGTGTTGTCCAATAGTATTTTTCATTATAGGGGGTTTTATGAGCTATTCTTCGTCCGATCCCTCATCTAGGATCTGTTTGCCTTGGGTGACCCTACCAGGGGCTTAAAGCCCCGGGCAACATAGCTCCCAGACTCATTGGGGCACGCAAACCCCCCCACCACGGTAAGGTGACAGCTCATGGGGGAGGATTCCACATCTTGGATTTAACTTCCCTGTGTTTTTTTCAGAAAACAGTTTCTCTTTCCAACCACTCCTTCTCTTGGAATCCAAAGGCGTTAACTGACAATCTCCATCTCACCCCGCCTGCACTGGCACAGGAACAGCTGCCAAGTTTCCATGCCAGGAGAGTTTAATGTTGGGGAAGAACAAAAGCTAATTGTTCCTATTTACGTGACAACGATGCAAACAGAGTTTCGAAATATCTTCCCCCTGAAGAACGTGTCAGAAAGATATATTCATGAGTGACAGAACAAAATGCCTGAAAAGCAGCATTTCTTTTTAAGATGCTGGAGTACATGTGGACAAGGCCTGAGGACCGCAGTTCAGTTCAGTGTTATACCTTCCTCTCTGCTGCACTTCAGCTTTCTGCAGTCACAGATTTCGTGACCCTGAATTAGATTAAGCGGGTATAGAAAATGGATGGATTTCCTCTCATCACCTGTTTATGTTGTATAACCGTAAAAAAAAAAGAGAGAAAGTGAAAGTGTTGCAACCAGTGAGGCTGCACCTGTTTAACAAACTGTTCTGTATGTTTTTCAGTTGCCACCCTTTAGGAAAACAACAGCAGTTCAGAAACACCGCCCTCTGACTTTAACATCACTGATGGAGGTGGAGCAGCAGGTCACAAACAGGAAATCATTTTGGCTTTGCACGTTTGCTCTTTAAGTTTCAGCGTTCAGCAGATACAAACTGTCCACCAAAGATGAACAACTTCCTGGCAAATTTACCTTTGAGGAAAGTCAGCGTCTTTGTCACCATCGTTGTGAGTTTCACCTACAACGTTCTGCTTGAGAGAGATGTTTCATGCACCTGTGAACCAGATGATGAAGACTGTGATATCTACATGGCACTGCCATTTTTGATCGTATTTTTCTTGATGCTCTGGACAGATAAAACATTTTTTTGGAGCTGCAGATATATGTTAAAATGTTCATGCCGGTTTTCCGGAATATTTGTCATCAGAATTCTCAAGGCAGTTCTTGTTGGTTTGCTTTGGGTCGTCTCTGTGTACATTGATGGAGACTGGTATGTCTGCCGTCAGAATGATTACACTGCTTACCCACGGTTACCCTGCATAACAGACATCACGGTTGAGGAACAAGTGATCATCGCCAAACTGAAAAATACATCCAGAGTGAGTGTTAAACTGGTTTGAACTCTTTGGTTATAATTCGTATTTATTCTAACTGGTTAGTCTGCACCACTGCGACATCACTGAATGAGCAGAGTAACACTGTGATTAAACATGTACCTCTGATCTCTTTTTAGATTATTGGCTTTACTATGATCTTGGTAATCCTCGCCGTTTCAATCGGGATCTCATCACTTTGGTGGAAGAACTGTTGTGCAGAAGAAGGAGGATGCTGTGATAAAAGAATTCTGTATGATAAACTGATTGCGGAAGAAGAGGAAATTGTGTTGGATGAGTTTCTGAGATCAAAAGCAAAAGAAGAGCTGCGTGAAAATATTAAAAACAAATTTGAAGATGGACAGTTGTGGGAATGTTTCGTTGTTGCGAAGGAACTGATTGGCAGAACAGGACCTCCAGGTGAATAACCAACACTCATCAGCTTCTTTCTGCTCAGATGTTACAGCTTTATAATTACCTCACCTGCACCTTTAAATATTCTTCAGGTTCACATCCTGAATATTCTTCTTTTTCCCTTAAGGTCAGAACCCTGCTGCTGCAGAGCAACAAACTTCACTGGTATGTAGCTCTTCATTGGATTGGGTCGTCTTTAACTGGCATTTACTTCGTCTCTCATTCTGCATGTTGTTAGAACTGTTAGTACAGTGGTACAAATATGTCAGCGCACAATTAACTATGCATGAAGTAAATAAAGTGTTGCGTTGTGTAAACAGAAACAAAACAAATAACAAATGCAAACAGCAGCTCGTTGGCCGCTTGTTGTGAACAGAGATTCTTGTGGACGTCGGGTCTTGCTCAGCTATGTAGCGATAAGTCTGTCACAGCAGAACACAAGCAATAAACATTGGTTCTGGGCCAATATAAGTAACCTGTGAAATGAGAGATTAACCCATATTTTAACGTAACACACACATCTATGATCTACTCATTCAGCCCCTTTTATCTAAATGATTTAACAACAAGAAAGATGATTATGTTAACACAAACAAAACCTAAAGGTAAAGTTTCTGATAATATATCTCACTATGTCCTATAGCTGTTCACTGCAGTTAAAGGTAAGGTAGGAGATCCTGGATTTTGAGTCCAGTGAAGCTGCATTTTGAAAATACACAGGTAAAAAGTCCCAACCCTTTTCTTCACTTTCCCCCTGAAGGCACGCCTCTAGAGTACATGAACGCGCACGAGCACGAAGGTGCACGAGCACTGTTCTGACAGCAAGCATCGATCGTTGCCGTATTTAGTATTTAGTTTATGCTAACTATACGTTTAATAATGCTAGGTGCTAGCCAAGCTGGCTCTAGTTTAGCTTCCTGCCAAGCTTCGTTCACGGACACGGAGCAGGGTACGCGCGCAGGGGGAAGGAGGGGGAAGGAGGGGGAGGGGGAGGGAGGAGCAGATTGCAGTTTGATAGACGGCATCAGTATCCAATCATCGTTAACGGTCCGTTCAGTATGATTGGATAGTGTTTTTCCTAGATTGTACGTTCTAGAGGCCACTAAAACTTTTCATATTTGTGTCAAAACTTTTAATTAATTGGTTGCATTGAGGGTGTGAAGAGTATTTCAAGCAATATGTAAAAAAATGTTCCAGAAAAAGATCCCCTACCCCGCCTTTAATGCTTTCCACCCCACCAGAAATAGCATCCATCTAATTATGATTAAAGTTCTTATCCCTTTAACCACGCACGCTAACACAAACACACACAGATGATGAAGCCTCAAGGGCCGTGTATACTCTCACAGCAGTGTGTCGCAGTGAGCTTGTCGCAGGTATGCAGTTAATTTTGATTTCCGCTCAATTTTGAAGCGCGGTCTGCCACGCCACAACGCAAGAGGGACAATCACGAACAAGCTAGGACTGTGGGTATGGTGGGTGGCGTGTTTCTCTTCCGGTTACGGAGGTCATTCAACAACATTAGCCGCTTTCGGACTGCAGGAACCTTTGGCAGTTCTAATAACCTTTTAATCCGCGGGGCCGTTTTCTCCCGTGTTCGGACATACAGCAACTCGGGGCTTTCTCCCTCAGTTCCTATAACTATTTAGCTCCTTCTCCGAGGTCGGGTCTTTTCATAGTTCTTATAGAACTAATCTAACGGAGATGTTTGGTGGTCGGTGGCTACGCCCCATGTCATGCTATCACGGCTGAAATGTTTACTCATAAGACACAGACAGAACCGGCGGGTGTTTAATAAGTTAAACTTACACTGGTCTCCTTTGTCTGCAGCGCTCTGCTCTCCTTTCTTCCTTCATGAAATGAAAAAGTATCTCCTGACTCTCTCTGTGAGCTCTTCCAGCCTCGATATTAGACGCCTGATGTGATTGTCCATGATTAATATCACCATCATGCAGACCATGAACACAGTGGCCTCCCCGCTCTCCATATTAGCTTCTTGGTGGTGTTTTTTCTACTCTCCTTACTTTTACCGTTTTGTTTTGTGTTTGAATGTAGCGCTAAACGGCTAACGGCTAACACGTCACTGAAGCAGACGGCTGCGCGCGGCGCATCAGTCCCTATCAGGTCCCGACTCATGTGCGAATGCAGACTGAAACAGTTCCGCTGGGGAAGGATAGTTATCAGAACGAAATTCGAGGAGGGTAGTTCTGATAACTACTTTCTTAGAACTGTCTGTCCGAAAGCGGCTAATGGCGACTGGGCGAATGCGCACTTTGATTGAGATGCAGCTGATCGATCTAGAAATAGAAGAAATATTGCTACTACTGGAGCTGGCAGAGAGCTGAAAGAATCGTCACGGTTAGCACGGTTAGCGTCACCATTAGCCGGTTAGCTAACCGGAAATACGCATAGTGTAGAGCGGATGTAGAGTTGACCAATCAGAGGCCTCCTTTCTCTCCTCCCTGCGACGATGTCTGCGGTGAGTTACAATTTTGGGGAGGTGCACCAGAGTGTCTGCGGAAGGGGGGGGGGCATGTCTGCGTTAACTGCGACACACACGCAGACGACCTGATTTCCGACCATAAACAGGCCTTTAGTCCATCCGTCCACCTCTTGCTCCAACTCACTGTCAAGATCCAGAGATACTTACCCCCCCCCCTGAGGCAGCGACCCGGTGGGAGCGCTCCATCTTTTTCCGGTTCAGAACCGTGGCCTCAGATCTGGGAGAGCGGACCTTCATCCTGCTTCACACTCAGCTGTGAGAGCAGCTGAAGGTCATGGCTTACAGAAGCCAACAGAACAGAATCTGAGCTACAACTGCAGCAGAACTACATCATCCAGAGACTTCAGCATCTTAGGGTGAATCTTGTCCATCCCTGGTGTTTTACCACTTGAAAACTGTTCAACTACCTCAGCCCAGCTGATGGGTAAGTATTCCGAGTCCTCAGATTCTATCTCTACCTCTAAGTGCTCCTTCCACCAGCCGATGATATCCTCATTTCACAGTCCTGTGTTTCCACAGGCTGTACATGATCATTATCTGACCTTTTTTTTGTTTCAAACAGAACTCTACCTCAACATCTACCTCAAGTGAAAAATTAATTAATATTTAAAAATATCTGATTATGTTTCAGATATGCAGCAAGCGTCTGGTGGCCGGGCCTATACCCATGGGGCCTGGTCGGGCACAGCCCGAAGAGACGATATGGGTCCCCTTTCTGAGGGGCTCACCACCCGTGGCATGGGCTAAGGGGGTCGGTTGCAGTGTGAGTTGGGTAGCAGCCTTACGGTGGGTTCAGACCGGACGCGGCACTGCGTTACTCGCGCGAGTGTTGCCGCGGGTGTAATTGAATTTACTTGCGCTATTCGCGCGAGTGAAAAACGAGTGAATAGCTCAAGGGGCTATCCATTTCATTCTCTCATCAACCATGGCTGATATAAATAGCATCGCGTCCTTGTACCTGCTGTGGCAGTCCGAGATTCGTCGGAAACGCACACGCCGTCGTGTCTGGGTCAGTGACATCATCCAGGACACCAACAGGCGCTCCATTTCAGATAGATCACGGCACCGATCCTCCCGAGAAGGTCATCAAACTGGGTCCTGGTGAGCCTGAAAGGCCGCTGGAAGCGGCCGTCATCCAGACGCAACTCCTGGAGAAGGCGGTGATGTCACTGACCCAGACACGACTCCATTTCAGCTTTCATATTCACGAATGCATATTCGCGTCTTTGCGTTGACTTTGTATGTAATCACGTTGTGCGAACGATTCTGGTATGAACGCACCGTTAGACCTTAGCTGTTTGATCCTCGGCTACTGAAGCTGCCTCTTGGGACGTGGAACGTCACCTCTCTGCTGGGGGAGGAGCCTGAGCTGGTGTGCGAGGCTGAGCGGTTCGATATAGTCGGACTCACCTCGATGCACGACTTGGGCTCCAGAACCAGCCTCCTCGAGGGGGGTTGGACTCTCTTCACTCTGGAGTTGCCCGCGGTGAGAGGCGTAGAGCAGGTGTGGGCATACTTATTGCCCCCCAGCTGTGCGCCTGTACATTGGGGTTTACCCCGGTGGACGAGAGGGTAGCCTCCCTCCGCCTTAGGGTGGGGGGACGAGTCCTGACTGTTGTTTGTGTTTATGCACCGAACGGCAGTTCAGAGTACCCACCCTTTTTGGAGTCCCTGGAGGAGGCACTGGAGAGTGCTCCTCCGGGAGACTCCCTCGTCCTGCTGGGGGACTTCAATGCTCACATGGGCAATGACAGTGAGACCTGGAGGGGCGTGATTGGGAGGAATGGCCCCCCCGATCTGAATCAGAGTGGTGTTTTGTTGTTGGACTTCTGTGCTCGTCACGGACGAGTGCTCGACACTCGGGTGAAGAGAGGGGCGGAGCTTCAACTGATCACCACCTGGTGGTGAGTTGGCTCCGCTGGTGGGGGAGGAAGCCGGTCAGACCTGGCAGGCCCAAACGTATTGTGAGGGTCTGTTGGGAACGGCTGGCGGAATCCCCTGTAAGGAGAAGTTTCAACTCCCACCTCCGGCAGAGCTTCAACCTTCTCCCGTGGGAGGTGGGGGACATTGAGCCCGAATGGGCCATGTTCCGTGCCTCCATTGTTGAGTCGGCCGACCGGAGCTGTGGCCGTAAGGTGGTCGGTGCCTGTCGTGGTGGCAACTCCCAAACCCGCTGGTGGACCCCAGTGGTGAGGGAAGCCGTCAAGCTTAAGAAGTAGTTCTATCGGGTTCGTGGGAACGGGGCTCTGCTGATCTCAACTACAGATGTTGTGAGTCGATGGGGGGGAATACTTTGAGGATCTCCTCAATCCCACCGACACGACTTCCGATGAGGAAGCAGAGTTGGGAGGCTCAGATGTGGGGCCTCCCAAGTCTGGGGTTGAGGTTGCAGAGCTGGTCAAAAAGCTGGGCCCTGGGGGTGGCCCCGGAGTTCCTCAAGGCTCTGGATGTTGTGGGGCTGTCTTGGTTGACACGCCTCTGCCACATCGCACGAAATTGGGAACAGTGCGTCTGGAATGACAGATCGGGGTGGTGGTCCCCCTCTTTAAAAAGGGGGACCGGAGGGTGTGTTCCAACTATAGGGGGATCACACTCCTCAGCCTCCCTGGTAAGGTCTTTTCGGGGGTACTGGAGAGGAGGATCCGTCAGATAGTAGAATCTCGGATTCAGGAGGTGCAGCGTGGAACGGTAGACCAGTTCTACACCCTCAGCAGGATCCCAGAGGGTGCATGGGAGTTCGCCCAACCAGTCTACATTTGTTTTGTGGACTTGTTTGACCGTGTCCCTCGGGGTGTCCTGTGGGGGGTACCCCAGATGTGTTTCCGGCGAGGGTTGGCCTCATGTCTACCCTTTGTCACAGATTTTGTTCATAACTTTTACGGACAGCATTTCTAAATGCAGCAAGTAGAACAGCTGCTCCTCCGCATTGAGAGGAGTCAGATGAGGTGGCTCGGGCATCTGGTTAGGATGCCTCCTGGGGCCTCTGGTTAGGATGCCTCCTGGAAGCCTCCCTGGTGAGGTGTTCCGGGCCCGTCCCACTGGGAGGAGGCCCCGGGGAAGACCCAGGACACGTTGGAGAGACTATGTCGCCTCAGGGTCCCCCCGGAATAGCTGGAGGA
Organism: Odontesthes bonariensis; assembly: GCF_027942865.1. NCBI lineage: Eukaryota > Metazoa > Chordata > Actinopteri > Atheriniformes > Atherinopsidae > Odontesthes > Odontesthes bonariensis. The sequence continues at coordinate 1,986,633 of NC_134515.1, forward strand.
AGTGGCCGGGGACAGGGACGTCTGGGTTTCTTTGCTCAAGCTGCTGCCCCCGCGACCCGATCCCCGTAAAAAGCGGCAGATAATGGATGGATGGAATATATGCTGCTGTATATATTCAAACTTATGTTTAGAGTTAGTCACAGTTTATTAGCATTCTGTTCTTACTGCACATACTCAACACTTTCTGCTTCTTTGCACTTCTGGTTAGATGCTAAACTGCATTTCGTTCTCTCAGTACATGTTCTCTGTGCAATCTAATCCTATTCTAGAGGTGCTCTCTGGCTCCAGGTCTGCATCAGACCTCTGGGACATAGACACAGATTTAAATCAGCCACTGGGTGCTGTGTGTGCACAGAACAAGACAAACATTCAGCTTCATCAATATTCTCTGTGATTTCTTACCATAAAACTTTGTATCAGTTGTCAAACTCACAGCTTTCAGCATTATACAGAAGTAAATTCACAGCAACAACTGGAGCAAAGCTGATGAGAAATGATTGACCAATCCTTCATAAAATGAGACGCCAGACACCACTGAAATGTTCCTCCTTTAAGGAGACCAACAAGATGAAATAGCAGCGTAACAGAAAGACAACGCAGGATTCAGACGTGTTATGTGGACATGGATGCTACGACCACCAGACTGACTCTCTGTACTCTGTTGTATTATAACTCCTCAGTACTTCAGAGCATCTCTGCTCATTCACATTGTATCTGTCGCCATATTCAGGGGAACAGAACACCACGGAACCAGGGTAGGTCCAATAAACCAGGACCAAGTGGCATTCAGGTAATTTTCCAACGTCAGTTAAAGTCTTTTGTCGAATGAACATGAACTTTGTTACTGTCTGGTTGCTGCTGTATTTCACACAGGAGTAAAATGACTGTACAAAACCTATACAATGTGTTATTTTTCAACTCTGTTTAACAGAATAATTATAACTCTACTGTAGAATCCTTGTGATTCATTTCGCAGGGCTGCTGTCTGACCCACAACAGTGGGTTAAAAGTGTTTATTCTAACCAACCACAAAGCTCTCGTACACACATTTTACCATCTTACTTGATGCACTGTCACTCATTTTTGGTTTTCATAGCATCTTAAATCAAACTAGAAAAAGCTGTTCCTGCTAAACAGCAGTGAGAATGCTGATGAAGTTTAATGGGGATAGCTGGCCATGCTAAAAAAGCGGAAAAACTTTCAATTTTAGGAGAAAACCAGTTGCTGAAGTCTTGGTTGAAGGAATTTGAAGTTGAAATGACAATAGTAGAATTGTTTAAATTCAATTCAGTTTATTCAGCCAAATTACAAAAAATGTCATCTCAAGGCACTTAAATAATAAAGTCCAATTCAAGCCAGTTGGAGTTCAATTCATTGTAATCATAATTATTTTCAAAATAATCCAATTCGTTCATATAGAGCCAATTCAAAAACAGTTTCCTAGCTAAGGAAACCAACAGATTGCACTGAAACTTGTCTTCAGTCCAATCTCCCGTCCTGAGCGTGCCTGAGGCGACTGTGGAGAGAAACGACTCCCTTTGAACAGGAAGAAACCTCTGGCAGAACCAGAACCAGGAAGGGTGGCCATCCGCCTCCACCAGCTGGGGTTTGAGAAGACAGAAAGGGGGGGGGAAACCCCTGTAACACCATTCAAAGGATATCTGGAACAGGGAAACACGAGTTAATGACCACAATAATGTCACATGTACATAATATCATTTGAGAAAAAGGGGGAAAAAGAGAGTAAAGTGAGGAAAGGAGTGACAGATGAGGCCCCCCAGCAGTCTGGGCCTATAGCAGCTTAACTATGGGATGTTTCAGGGTCACCTGAGCCATCCCTAACTATAAGTTAAACTGGCAGCTGGTTCTACAGAGAGGGGCCTGATAACTGAAGGCTCTGCCTCCCAAACAATATTATTAGGTGAATGAAGGCAGTCCTAGAAACCTGTTTTATGTGTCAAATGATAAGTTCTGGTCAAAAATAACTCCAAGGTTCCTCACTGTAGGACCAGAAGCCAAGGAAATACCATCTAGAGTAACGATATAGCTAGACAATTTCTTCCTGAAACGCTCAGGTCCAAAGATAACGACTTCAGTTTTGTCTGAATTTAGCAGCAGACAGTTCTGAGTCATCCAGGTCTTTATGTCTTTAAGACATGCTTGTAATCTGACCAACCTATTGGGTTCATCTGGTTTTATAGATAAGTACAGCTGAGTATCATCAGCATAGCAATGGAAATTTATGCCATGCTGTCTAATAATGTTACCTAATGGAAGCATGTATAAAGTGAAAAGAATCGGTCCAAGCACAGAACCCTGAGGAACTCCATGACTTACTCTGGTGTGTGAGGAAGATTCTTCATTTACAAGAACAAACTGAAATCTATCAGATAAATATGACTTAAACCAGCCTAATGCAGTTCCTTTAATCCCAATAACATGTTCAAGTCTGTGTAATAAGATACTGTGATCGACCGTATCAAATGCAGCACTGAGATCCAACAGGACAAGCACAGACACAAGTCCGCTATCAGAGGCTAAGAGGAGATCATTGGTAACTTTCAGCAGTGCTGTTTCTGTGCTATGATGCACTCTGAATCCTGACTGAAACTCTTCAAACAAATTATTTCTATGTAAATGATCACAAAGCTGAGCTGCAACTATTTTTTCAAGAACTTTAGACATAAAAGGGAGATTGGATATAGGTCTATAATGAGCCAACACTTCTGAATCAAGAGTAGGTTTTTTAAGTAAAGGTTTAATTACAGCAACCTTAAAAGTCTGAGGTACATATCCTGTCAACAAAGACAGATTGATCAAATCCAATATGGAAGTGTCAATTAATGGGAAAACCTCCTTGAACAGTCTGGTTGGGATTGGATCATGTTGAAATTAGATCTGAGTTAAAGGACAAGTCCACTAAAAATAACTTAAAGCCGAGGTAATACCATCTTCAGTATATACATGAGAGTTTTTTATAGGTGTTTGTTTCCATGTGTGCTGATACGTTCTCCCTCTGGAGTTTCATTTAACTGAAGATTTTCTTTTTTTCTTACAGAGACGACCTCTTCTGCCCTCGTAAAGATCATCATAAGAAATGTTGTTATTACTCAACAAGAATTCTGTTCAAGTTTAAGTTGATTTCACTTTATTATTATTAATTTGTTTTTGTTTCGGGTCCATAAGACTGCATATATTACATAAACTAAAAGAGAATTTGATCTTAATGTTTTCATGGGTAATTCTGGAGATGAACAAAACTTTATTTAACCTTTAAATGTTTCAGCACACCATAAACAGAGCTGATCCCATATGGAACTCACATGGTGCCTTTTCTTTTACTGATGTATAAGTTTAACTCTTTTGTGATGATTTTTACACGTCTGAGACGCTCTGATTTATCATATTTAGAAAAAACAGGAGATGTTGTTATGTGCTGGGTTTAATAAAGGGTAAAGGGTTGAATTAATGTTTTTTTTTTTTTTTACATGTAATGTTACATATATGTTCATACGAGGGAATAAAGATTGATCATGAAGGTAAAATGAAAACAGGTGATAAATACACAATTATGATCGACATTAACATTTATTTTACACAGCTATAATATTAAAATGTTTTCATACCATGAACGTGTTTCTCATTTCCTATTAAAAAAATGATTTGTGGTAAATCTGTTGTTTGGTAAGGGGCAGGGTTAAAGAGTTATCCTTATTAATTATTGTAAGAATGAACGTTTTGGATTCAGAATGTAAGCCAGTTATCATGGCTGCAGCCAGGAGTGGTTGATCCATTATTATTAAAGATGTCAGCAGCCGCCCGGCCTGAATCTGACTTTAGCTCATGTGGTTATCAAGTTTTTTCAGTTTTGTGTGTTTATAGATTAAATGCAGATCTGCCTTTTACAACTCTAAGGGTTTCATTGCAGGTGCTCCGTCTTTTTATTTTATGGGATGCATATACAGGATTGTTGGAAAACTGACATTGAAGCCGTTATGAATGCTATCTTTAATGTGTGTTTGGATTTGGTGATGTAATTGTCATTATGAAGGTACATTCATGTCTATGGAAATGTTCACGAGCACATCTGGAAAAGCTCCATCAATACTGAAAGGTATTTACAGGTTTTAGAGAAACATCTGCTCACATTTCCTTTTCCAGGAAAGCATAAATTGGGGATGAAGTAGGAGCTGACTTAGAAATCAGCCAATATTAATAATTTTCAAGAATATTCATGAACGATGTCAAATCTGGGTTCAAAGTTTGAGTTATTTTTGACCAGAATCTGTTCTTTGACTCACATATAAAACAGGTTTCTAGGACTTCCTCCTTTCACCTTCGTAATATTGCCAAAATTGGGAACATCCTGTCTCAGACTGATGCAGAAAAACTGCTCCATACATTTGTGACTTCAAGATTGGACTGGGCGGGGGATTGGATTGAGAAGTTTACGTTCAATCTGTTGGTTTCCTGAGCTAAGCTACTTATTTCTACGTTGCCTTTATATGAATTGGACTAATTTTGTCTCATACATTTTGACTCATCAGCTTAATTTATTTGTACTTACGGTTCAATTTTTGAATTTCAGGCTGCAAAATATTCTAGAAAACACTAGATTTCTGTCCCATATGGTCTAGCGGCTAGGATTGCTGGTTTTCACCCAGGCGGCCTGGGTTCAACTCCCGGTATGGGAATAGTTATTTGACTAAATGGTTGGTTGGAAGAAATGGAAGCTGTGTGCTCCATGTCCTCAGAATGCAGACTGTCCTCAGTGACCAGTCCAACAGCCAATCTCTGTGATGGTATGGGGTTTCATCAGTGCTCTTGGCAAAGTGATGGAAGCATTGTCTTCCTATATAGTTACTCTAGGCCAGTCTTTCTCAATTCCGGTCCTCGGGACCCACTGCCCTGCATGTTTTCGATGTTTCTCTCCTCCAGCACACCTGATTCAAATGAATGGCTCCTCATCAGGCCACTGCAGAGCTTGATGACGAGTTGATAATTTAAATCAGGTGTGCTGGAGGACGGAAACATCGAAAACATGCAGGGCAGTGGGTCCCGAGGACCGGAACTGAGATACACTACATTGAGGAAAGTTGGAGTTATTTTTGACCAGATCTGTCCTTTGACTCACATATAAAACAGGTTTCTAGGACTGCCTTCTTTCACCTTCGTAATATTGCCAAAATTGGGAACATCCTGTCTCAGACTGATGCAGAAAAACTGCTCCATACATTTGTTTCTTCAAGATTGGACTGGGCGGGGGATTGGATTGAGAAGTTTCAGTTCAATCTGTTGGTTTCCTGAGCTAAGCTACTTATTTCTACGTTGCCTTTATATGAATTGGACGAATTTTCAATCAAACATTTAGTCTAATCAGCTTAATTTCGTTTGTTCTTACGGTTCAATTTTTAAATTTCAGGCTGCAACATATTCTTGAAAACACTAGATTTGAGTCCCATATGGTCTAGCGGCTAGGATTCCTGGTTTTCACCCAGGCGGCCCGGGTTCAACTCCCGGTATGGGAATAGTTATTTGACTAAATGGTTGGATGGAAGAAATGGAAGCTGTGTGCTCCATGTCCTCAGAATGCAAACTGTCCTCAGTGACCAGTCCAAGAGCCAATCTCTGTGATGGTATGGGGTTTCATCAGTGCTCTTGGCAAAGTGATGGAAGCATTGTTTTCCTATAGTTACTCTAGATGGCATATCTTTGGCTTCTAGTACTACATTGAGGAAAGTTGGAGTTATTTTTGACCAGAATCTGTCCATTCACTCACATATAAAACAGGTTTCTAGGACTGCTTTCTTTCACCTTCGTAATATTGCCAAAATTGGGAACATCCTGTCTCAGACTGATGCAGAAAAACTGCTCCATACATTCGTGACTTCAAGATTGGACTGGGCGGGGGATTGGATTGAGAAGTTTCAGTTCAATCTAATGGTTTCCTGAGCTAAGCTACTTATTTCTACGTTGCCTTTATATGAATTGGACGAATTTTCAATCAAACATTTTGTCTCATCAGCTTAATTTCGTTTGTTCTTACGGTTCAAATTTTGAATTTAAGGCTGCAACATATTCTTGAAAACACTAGATTTCTGTCCCATATGGTCTAGCGGCTAGGATTCCTGGTTTTCACCCAGGCGGCCCGGGTTCAACTCCCGGTATGGGAATAGTTATTCGACTAAATGGTTGTTTGGAAGAAATGGAAGCTGTTTGCTCCATGTCCTCAGAATGCAGACTGTCCTCAGTGACCAGTCCAACAGCCAATCTCTGTGATGGTATGGGGTTTCATCAGTGCTCTTGGCAAAGTGATGGGAGCATTGTTTTCCTATAGTTACTCTAGATGGCATATCTTTGGCTTCTAGTACTACATTGAGGAAAGTTGGAGTTATTTTTGACCAGAATCTGTCCTTTGACTCACATATAAAACAGGTTTCTAGGACTGCCTTCTTTCACCTTCGTAATATTGCCAAAATTGGGAACATCCTGTCTCAGACTGATGCAGAACAACTGCTCCATACATTTGTGACTTCAAGATTGGACTGGGCGGGGGATTGGATTGAGAAGTTTACGTTCAATCTGTTGGTTTCCTGAGCTAAGCTACTTATTTCTACGTATCCTTTATATGAATTGGACGAATTTTATATCAAACATTTTATCTCATCAGCTTAATTTCGTTTGTTCTTACGGTTCAATTTTTTAATTTCAGGCTGCAACTTATTTTAGAAAACACAAGATTGCTGTCCCATATGGTCTAGCGGATAGGGTTCCTGGTTTTCACCCAGGCGGCCCGGGTTCAACTCCCGGTATGGGAATAGCTATTTGACTAAATGGTTGGTCGGAAGAAATGGAAGATATGTGCTCCATGTCCTCAGAATGCAGACTGTCCTCAGCAACCAGTCCAACAGCCAATCTCTGTGATGGTATGGGGTTTCATCAGTGCTCTTGGCAAAGTGATTTAAGCATTGTTTTCCTATAGTTACTCTAGATGGCATATCTTTGGCTTCTAGTACTACATTGAGGAAAGTTGGAGTTAGTTTTGACCAGAATCTGTCCTTTTACTCACATATAAAACAGGTTTCTAGGACTGCCTTCGTTCACCTTCGTAATATTGCCAAAATTGGGAACATCCTGTCTCAGACTGATGCAGAAAAACTGCTCCATACATTTGTGACTTCAAGATTGGACTGGGCGGGGGATTGGATTGAGAAGTTTCAGTTCAATCTGTTGGTTTCCTGAGCTAAGCTACTTATTTCTACGTTGCCTTTATATGAATTGGACTAATTTGGTGTCATACATTTAATCTCATCAGCTTAATTTCGTTTGTTCTTACGGTTCAATTTTTGAATTTCAGGCTGCAACATATTCTAGAAAACACTAGATTTCTGTCCCATATGGTCTAGCGGCTAGGATTCCTGGTTTTCACCCAGGCGGCCCGGGTATGGGAATAGTTATTTGACTAAATGGTTGGTCAGAAGAAATGGAAGCTGTGTGCTCCATGTCCTCAGAATGCAGACTGTCCTCAGTGACCAGTCCAACAGCCAATCTCTGTGATGGTATGGGGTTTCATCAGTGCTCTTGGCAAAGTGATGGGAGCATTATTTTCCTATAGTTACTCTAGATGGCATATCTTTGGCTTCTAGTACTACATTGAGGAAAGTTGGAGTTATTTTTGACCAGAATCTGTCCTTTGACTCACATATAAAACAGGTTTCTAGGACTGCCTTCTTTCACCTTCGTAATATTGCCAAAATTGGGAACATCCTGTCTCAGACTGATGCAGAAAAACTGCTCCATACATTTGTGACTTCAAGATTGGAATGGGCGGGGGATTGGATTGAGAAGTTTCAGTTCAATCTGTTGGTTTCCTGAGCTAAGCTACTTATTTCTACGTTGCCTTTATATGAATTGGACGAATTTGCAATCAAACATTTTATCTCATCAGCTTAATTTCGTTTGTTGTTACGGTTCAATTTTTGAATTTCAGGCTGCAACAAATTCTAGAAAACACTAGATTTCTGTCCCATATGGTCTAGCGGCTAGGATTCCTGGTTTTCACCCAGGCGGCCGGGGTTCAACTCCCGGTATGGGAATAGTTATTTGACTAAATGGTTGGTTGGAAGAATTGGAAGCTGTGTGCTCCATGTCCTCAGAATGCAGACTGTCCTCAGTGACCAGTCCAACAGCCAATCTCTGTGATGGTATGGGGTTTCATCAGTGCTCTTGGCAAAGTGATGGAAGAGTTGTTTTCCTATAGTTACTCTAGATGGCATATCTTTGGCTTCTAGTACTACATTGAGGAAAGTTGGAGTTATTTTTGACCAGAATCTGTCCTTTGACTCACATATAAAACAGGTTTCTGGGACTGCCTTCTTTCACCTTCGTAATAATGCCAAAATTGGGAACATCCTGTCTCAGACTGATGCAGAAAAACTGCTCCATACATTTGTGACTTCAAGATTGGACTGGGCGGGGGATTGGATTGAGAAGTTTCAGTTCAATCTGTTGGTTTCCTGAGCTAAGCTACTTATTTCTACGTTGCCTTTATATGAATTGGACTAATTTGGTGTCATACATGTTGTCTCATCAGCTTAATTTCGTTTGTTCTTACAGGTCAATTTTTGAATTTCAGGCTGCAACATATTCTAGAAAACACTAGATTGCTCTCCCATATGGTCTAGTGGCTAGGATTCCTGGTTTTCACCGAGCCGGCCTGGGTTCAACTCCCGGTATGGGAATAGTTATTTGACTAAATGGTTGGTTGGAAGAAATGGAAGCTGTGTGCTCCATGTCCTCAGAATGCAGACTGTCCTCAGTGACCAGTCCAACAGCCAATCTCTGTGATGGTATGGGGTTTCATCAGTGCTCTTGGCAAAGTGATGCGAGCATTGTTTTCCTATAGTTACTCTAGATGGCATATCTTTGGCTTCTAGTACTACATTGAGGAAAGTTGGAGTTATTTTTGACCAGAATCTGTCCTTTGACTCACATATAAAACAGGTTTCTGGGACTGCCTTCTTTCACCTTCGTAATAATTCCAAAATTGGGAACATCCTGTCTCAGACTGATGCAGAAAAACTGCTCCATACATTTGTGACTTCAAGATTGGACTGTGCGGGGGATTGGATTGAGAAGTTTCAGTTCAATCTGTTGGTTTCCTGAGCTAAGCTACTTATTTCTACGTTGCCTTTATATGAATTGGACGAATTTGCAATCAAACATTTTGTCTCATCAGCTTAATTTCATTTGTTCTTACGGTTCAATTTTTGAATTTAAGGCTGCAACAAATTCTAGAAAACACTAGATTGCTGTCCCATATGGTCTAGCGGCTAGGATTCCTGGTTTTCACCCAGGCGGCCTGGGTTCAACTCCCGGTATGGGAATAGTTATTCGACTAAATGGTTGGTTGGAAGAAATGGAAGCTGTGTGCTCCATGTCCTCAGAATGCAGACTGTCCTCAGTGACCAGTCCAACAGCCAATCTCTGTGATGGTATGGGGTTTCATCAGTGCTCTTGGCAAAGTGATGCGAGCATTGTTTTCCTATAGTTACTCTAGATGGCATATCTTTGGCTTCTAGTACTACATTGAGGAAAGTTGGAGTTATTTTTGACCAGAATCTGTCCTTTGACTCACATATAAAACAGGTTTCTGGGACTGCCTTCTTTCACCTTTGTAATATTGCCAAAATTGGGAACATCCTGTCTCAGACTGATGCAGAAAAACTGCTCCATACATTTGTGACTTCAAGATTGGACTGGGTGGGGGATTGGATTGAGAAGTTTCAGTACAATCTGTTGGTTTCCTGAGCTAAGCTACTTATTTCTACGTTGCCTTTATATGAATTGGACGAATTTGCAATCAAACATTTTGTCTCATCAGCTTAATTTTATTTGTTCTTACGGTTCAATTTTTGAATTTCAGGCTGCAACATATTCTAGAAAACAACAGATTTCTGTCCCATATGGTCTAGCGGCTAGGATTCCTGGTTTTCACCCAGGCGGCCAGGGTTCAACTCCCGGTATGGGAATAGTTATTTGACTAAATGGTTGGTTGGAAGAAATGGAAGCTGTGTGCTCCATGTCCTCAGAATGCAGACTGTCCTCAGCGACCAGTCCAACAGCCAATCTCTGTGATGGTATGGGGTTTCATCAGTGCTCTCGGCAAAGTGACGGAAGCATTGTTTTCCTATAGTTACTCTAGATGGCATATCTTTGGCTTCTAGTACTACATTGAGGAAAGTTGAAGTTATTTTTGACCAGGATCTGTCCTTTGACTCACATATAAAACAGGTTTCTAGGACTGCCTTCTTTCACCTTCGTAATAATTCCAAAATTGGGAACATCCTGTCTCAGACTGATGCAGAAAAACTGCTCCATACTTTTGTGTCTTCAAGATTGGACTGGGCGGGGGATTGGATTGAGAAGTTTCAGTTCAATCTGTTGGTTTCCTGAGCTAAGCTACTTATTTCTAAGTTGCCTTTATATGAATTGGACGAATTTGCAATCAAACATTTTGTCTCATCAGCTTAATTTTGTTTGTTCTTACGGTTCAATTTTTGAATTTCAGGCTGCAACATTTTCTAGAAAACACTAGATTGCTGTCCCATATGTTCTAGCGGCTAGGATTCCTGGTTTTCACCCAGGCGGCCCGGGTTCAACTCCCAGTATGGGAATAGTTATTTGACTAAATGGTTGGTTGGAAGAAATGGAAGCTGTGTGCTCCATGTCCTCAGAATGCAGACTGTCCTCAGCGACCAGTCCAACAGCCAATCTCTGTGATGGTATGGGGTTTCATCAGTGCTCTTGGCAGAGTGATGGAAGCATTGTTTTCCTATAGTTACTCTAGATGGCATATCTTTGGCTTCTAGTACTACATTGAGGAAAGTTGGAGTTATTTTTGACCAGAATCTGTCCTTTGACTCACATATAAAACAGGTTTCTGGGACTGCCTTCGTTCACCTTCGTAATATTGCCAAAATTGGGAACATCCTGTCTCAGACTGATGCAGAAAAACTGCTCCATACATTTGTGACTTCAAGATTGGACTGGGCGGGGGATTGGATTGAGAAGTTTCAGTTCAATCTGTTGGTTTCCTGAGCTAAGCTACTTATTTCTACGTTGCCTTTATATGAATTGGACTAATTTGGTGTCATACATTTAATCTCATCAGCTTAATTTCGTTTGTTCTTACGGTTCAATTTTTGAATTTCAGGCTGCAACATATTCTAGAAAACACTAGATTTCTGTCCCATATGGTCTAGCGGCTAGGATTCCTGGTTTTCACCCAGGCGGCCCGGGTATGGGAATAGTTATTTGACTAAATGGTTGGTCAGAAGAAATGGAAGCTGTGTGCTCCATGTCCTCAGAATGCAGACTGTCCTCAGTGACCAGTCCAACAGCCAATCTCTGTGATGGTATGGGGTTTCATCAGTGCTCTTGGCAAAGTGATGGGAGCATTATTTTCCTATAGTTACTCTAGATGGCATATCTTTGGCTTCTAGTACTACATTGAGGAAAGTTGGAGTTATTTTTGACCAGAATCTGTCCTTTGACTCACATATAAAACAGGTTTCTAGGACTGCCTTCTTTCACCTTCGTAATATTGCCAAAATTGGGAACATCCTGTCTCAGACTGATGCAGAAAAACTGCTCCATACATTTGTGACTTCAAGATTGGAATGGGCGGGGGATTGGATTGAGAAGTTTCAGTTCAATCTGTTGGTTTCCTGAGCTAAGCTACTTATTTCTACGTTGCCTTTATATGAATTGGACGAATTTGCAATCAAACATTTTATCTCATCAGCTTAATTTCGTTTGTTGTTACGGTTCAATTTTTGAATTTCAGGCTGCAACAAATTCTAGAAAACACTAGATTTCTGTCCCATATGGTCTAGCGGCTAGGATTCCTGGTTTTCACCCAGGCGGCCGGGGTTCAACTCCCGGTATGGGAATAGTTATTCGACTAAATGGTTGGTTGGAAGAATTGGAAGCTGTGTGCTCCATGTCCTCAGCGACCAGTCCAACAGCCAATCTCTGTGATGGTATGGGGTTTCATCAGTGCTCTTGGCAAAGTGATGGAAGAGTTGTTTTCCTATAGTTACTCTAGATGGCATATCTTTGGCTTCTAGTACTACATTGAGGAAAGTTGGAGTTATTTTTGACCAGAATCTGTCCTTTGACTCACATATAAAACAGGTTTCTGGGACTGCCTTCTTTCACCTTCGTAATAATGCCAAAATTGGGAACATCCTGTCTCAGACTGATGCAGAAAAACTGCTCCATACATTTGTGACTTCAAGATTGGACTGGGCGGGGGATTGGATTGAGAAGTTTCAGTTCAATCTGTTGGTTTCCTGAGCTAAGCTACTTATTTCTACGTTGCCTTTATATGAATTGGACTAATTTGGTGTCATACATGTTGTCTCATCAGCTTAATTTCGTTTGTTCTTACAGGTCAATTTTTGAATTTCAGGCTGCAACATATTCTAGAAAACACTAGATTGCTCTCCCATATGGTCTAGTGGCTAGGATTCCTGGTTTTCACCGAGCCGGCCTGGGTTCAACTCCCGGTATGGGAATAGTTATTTGACTAAATGGTTGGTTGGAAGAAATGGAAGCTGTGTGCTCCATGTCCTCAGAATGCAGACTGTCCTCAGTGACCAGTCCAACAGCCAATCTCTGTGATGGTATGGGGTTTCATCAGTGCTCTTGGCAAAGTGATGCGAGCATTGTTTTCCTATAGTTACTCTAGATGGCATATCTTTGGCTTCTAGTACTACATTGAGGAAAGTTGGAGTTATTTTTGACCAGAATCTGTCCTTTGACTCACATATAAAACAGGTTTCTGGGACTGCCTTCTTTCACCTTCGTAATAATTCCAAAATTGGGAACATCCTGTCTCAGACTGATGCAGAAAAACTGCTCCATACATTTGTGACTTCAAGATTGGACTGTGCGGGGGATTGGATTGAGAAGTTTCAGTTCAATCTGTTGGTTTCCTGAGCTAAGCTACTTATTTCTACGTTGCCTTTATATGAATTGGACGAATTTGCAATCAAACATTTTGTCTCATCAGCTTAATTTCATTTGTTCTTACGGTTCAATTTTTGAATTTAAGGCTGCAACAAATTCTAGAAAACACTAGATTTCTGTCCCATATGGTCTAGCGGCTAGGATTCCTGGTTTTCACCCAGGCGGCCTGGGTTCAACTCCCGGTATGGGAATAGTTATTCGACTAAATGGTTGGTTGGAAGAAATGGAAGCTGTGTGCTCCATGTCCTCAGAATGCAGACTGTCCTCAGTGACCAGTCCAACAGCCAATCTCTGTGATGGTATGGGGTTTCATCAGTGCTCTTGGCAAAGTGATGCGAGCATTGTTTTCCTATAGTTACTCTAGATGGCATATCTTTGGCTTCTAGTACTACATTGAGGAAAGTTGGAGTTATTTTTGACCAGAATCTGTCCTTTGACTCACATATAAAACAGGTTTCTGGGACTGCCTTCTTTCACCTTTGTAATATTGCCAAAATTGGGAACATCCTGTCTCAGACTGATGCAGAAAAACTGCTCCATACATTTGTGACTTCAAGATTGGACTGGGTGGGGGATTGGATTGAGAAGTTTCAGTACAATCTGTTGGTTTCCTGAGCTAAGCTACTTATTTCTACGTTGCCTTTATATGAATTGGACGAATTTGCAATCAAACATTTTGTCTCATCAGCTTAATTTTATTTGTTCTTACGGTTCAATTTTTGAATTTCAGGCTGCAACATATTCTAGAAAACAACAGATTTCTGTCCCATATGGTCTAGCGGCTAGGATTCCTGGTTTTCACCCAGGCGGCCAGGGTTCAACTCCCGGTATGGGAATAGTTATTTGACTAAATGGTTGGTTGGAAGAAATGGAAGCTGTGTGCTCCATGTCCTCAGAATGCAGACTGTCCTCAGCGACCAGTCCAACAGCCAATCTCTGTGATGGTATGGGGTTTCATCAGTGCTCTCGGCAAAGTGACGGAAGCATTGTTTTCCTATAGTTACTCTAGATGGCATATCTTTGGCTTTTAGTACTACATTGAGGAAAGTTGAAGTTATTTTTGACCAGGATCTGTCCTTTGACTCACATATAAAACAGGTTTCTAGGACTGCCTTCTTTCACCTTCGTAATAATTCCAAAATTGGGAACATCCTGTCTCAGACTGATGCAGAAAAACTGCTCCATACTTTTGTGTCTTCAAGATTGGACTGGGCGGGGGATTGGATTGAGAAGTTTCAGTTCAATCTGTTGGTTTCCTGAGCTAAGCTACTTATTTCTAAGTTGCCTTTATATGAATTGGACGAATTTGCAATCAAACATTTTGTCTCATCAGCTTAATTTTGTTTGTTCTTACGGTTCAATTTTTGAATTTCAGGCTGCAACATTTTCTAGAAAACACTAGATTGCTGTCCCATATGTTCTAGCGGCTAGGATTCCTGGTTTTCACCCAGGCGGCCCGGGTTCAACTCCCAGTATGGGAATAGTTATTTGACTAAATGGTTGGTTGGAAGAAATGGAAGCTGTGTGCTCCATGTCCTCAGAATGCAGACTGTCCTCAGCGACCAGTCCAACAGCCAATCTCTGTGATGGTATGGGGTTTCATCAGTGCTCTTGGCAGAGTGATGGAAGCATTGTTTTCCTATAGTTACTCTAGATGGCATATCTTTGGCTTCTAGTACTACATTGAGGAAAGTTGGAGTTATTTTTGACCAGAATCTGTCCTTTGACTCACATATAAAACAGGTTTCTGGGACTGCCTTCTTTCACCTTCGTAATATTGCCAAAATTGGGAACATCCTGTCTCAGACTGATGCAGAAAAACTGCTCCATACATTTGTGACTTCAAGATTGGACTGGGCGGGGGATTGGATTGAGAAGTTTCAGTTCAATCTGTTGGTTTCCTGAGCTAAGCTACTTATTTCTACGTTGCCTTTATATGAATTGGACTAATTTGGTGTCATACATTTAATCTCATCAGCTTAATTTCGTTTGTTCTTACGGTTCAATTTTTGAATTTCAGGCTGCAACATATTCTAGAAAACACTAGATTTCTGTCCCATATGGTCTAGCGGCTAGGATTCCTGGTTTTCACCCAGGCGGCCCGGGTATGGGAATAGTTATTTGACTAAATGGTTGGTTGGAAGAAATGGAAGCTGTGTGCTCCATGTCCTCAGAATGCAGACTGTCCTCAGTGACCAGTCCAACAGCCAATCTCTGTGATGGTATGGGGTTTCATCAGTGCTCTTGGCAAAGTGATGCGAGCATTGTTTTCCTATAGTTACTCTAGATGGCATATCTTTGGCTTTTAGTACTACATTGAGGAAAGTTGAAGTTATTTTTGACCAGGATCTGTCCTTTGACTCACATATAAAACAGGTTTCTAGGACTGCCTTCTTTCACCTTCGTAATAATTCCAAAATTGGGAACATCCTGTCTCAGACTGATGCAGAAAAACTGCTCCATACATTTGTGACTTCAAGATTGGACTGGGCGGGGGATTGGATTGAGAAGTTTCAGTTCAATCTGTTGGTTTCCTGAGCTAAGCTACTTATTTCTACGTTGCCTTTATATGAATTGGACTAATTTGGTCTCATACATTTAGTCTCATCAGCTTAATTTAGTTTGTTCTTACGGTTAAATTTTTGAATATCAGGCTGCAACATATTCTAGAAAACAACAGATTTCTGTCCCATATGGTCTAGCGGCTAGGATTCCTGGTTTTCACCCAGGCGGCCCGGGTTCAACTCCCGGTATGGGAATAGTTATTTGACTAAATGGTTGTTTGGAAGAAATGGAAGCTGTGTGCTCCATGTCCTCAGAATGCAGACTGTCCTCAGCGACCAGTCCAACAGCCAATCTCTGTGATGGTATGGGGTTTCATCAGTGCTCTTGGCAAAGTGATGGAAGCGTTGTTTTCCTATAGTTACTCTAGATGGTATATCTTTGGCTTCTAGTACTACATTGAGGAAAGTTGGAGTTATTTTTGACCAGGATCTGTCCTTTGACTCACATATAAAACAGGTTTCTGGGACTGCCTTCTTTCACCTTCGTAATATTGCCAAAATTGGGAACATCCTGTCTCAGACTGATGCAGAAAAACTGCTCCATACTTTTGTGACTTTAAGATTGGACTGGGCGGGGGATTGGATTGAGAAGTTTCAGTTCAATCTGTTGGTTTCCTGAGCTAAGCTACTTATTTCTACGTTGCCTTTATATGAATTGGACTAATTTTCAATCAAACATTTAGTCTCATCAGCTTAATTTTGTTTGTTCTTACGGTTCAATTTTTGAATTTCAGGCTGCAACATATTCTAGAAAACACTAGATTTCTGTCCCATATGGTCTAGTGGCTAGGATTCCTGGTTTTCACCCAGGCGGCCCGGGTTCAACTCCCGGTATGGGAATAGTTATTTGACTAAATGGTTGGTTGGAAGAAATGGAAGCTGTGAGCTCCATGTCCTCAGAATGCAGACCGTCCTCAGTGACCAGTCCAACAGCCAATCTCTGTGATGGTATGGGGTTTCATCAGTGCTCTCGGCAAAGTGATGGAAGCATTGTTTTCCTATAGTTACTCTAGATGGCATATCTTTGGCTTCTAGTACTACATTGAGGAAAGTTGGAGTTATTTTTGACCAGAATCTGTCCTTTGACTCACATATAAAACAGGTTTCTAGGACTGCCTTCTTTCACCTTTGTAATATTGCCAAAATTGGGAACATCCTGTCTCAGACTGATGCAGAAAAACTGCTCCATACATTTGTGACTTCAAGATTGGACTGGGCGGGGGATTGGATTGAGAAGTTTCAGTACAATCTGTTGGTTTCCTGAGCTAAGCTACTTATTTCTACGTTGCCTTTATATGAATTGGACGAATTTGGTCTCATACATTTAGTCTCATCAGCTTAATTTTGTTTGTTCTTACGGTTCAATTTTTGAAATTCAGGCTGCAACATATTCTAGAAAACAACAGATTTCTGTCCCATATGGTCTAGCGTCTAGGATTCCTGGTTTTCACCCAGGCGGCCTGGGTTCAACTCCCGGTATGGGAATAGTTATTTGACTAAATGGTTGGTTGGAAGAAATGGAAGCTCTGTGCTCCATGTCCTCAGAATGCAGACTGTCCTCAGCGACCAGTCCAACAGCCAATCTCTGTGATGGTATGGGGTTTCATCAGTGCTCTTGGCAAAGTGATGGAAGCATTGTTTTCCTATAATTACTCTAGATGGCATATCTTTGGCTTCTAGTACTACAGTGAGGAAAGTTGGAGTTATTTTTGAAGAGGATCTGTTCTTTGACTCACATATAAAACAGGTTTCTAGGACTGCCTTCTTTCACCTTCGTAATATTGCCAAAATTGGGAACATCCTGTCTCAGACTGATGCAGAAAAACTGCTCCATACATTTGTGACTTCAAGATTGGACTGGGCGGGGGATTGGATTGAGAAGTTTCAGTTCAATCTGTTGGTTTCCTGAGCTAAGCTACTTATTTCTACGTTGCCTTTATATGAATTGGACGAATTTGCAATCAAACATTTTGTCTCATCAGCTTAATTTCGTTTGTTCTTACGGTTCAATTTTTGAATTTCAGGCTGCAACATTTTCTAGAAAACACTAGATTTCTGTCCCATATGGTCTAGCGGCTAGGATTCCTGGTTTTCACCCAGGCGGCCCGGGTTCAACTCCCGGTATGGGAATAGTTATTTGACTAAATGGTTGGTTGGAAGAAATGGAAGCTGTGTGCTCCATGTCCTCAGAATGCAGAATGTCCTCAGCGACCAGTCCAAGAGCCAATCTCTGTGATGGTATGGGGTTTCATCAGTGCTCTTGGCAAAGTGATGGAAGCATTGTTTTCCTATAGTTACTCTAGATGGCATATCTTTGGCTTCTAGTACTACATTGAGGAAATTTGGAGTTATTTTTGACCAGAATCTGTCCTTTGACTCACATATAAAACAGGTTTCTGGGACTGCCTTCTTTCACCTTCGTAATATTGCCAAAATTGGGAACATCCTGTGTCAGAGTGATGCAGAAAAACTGCTCCATACATTTGTGACTTCAAGATTGGACTGGGCGGGGGATTGGATTGAGAAGTTTCAGTACAATCTGTTGGTTTCCTGAGCTAAGCTACTTATTTCTACGTTGCCTTTATATGAATTGGACGAATTTGCAATCAAACATTTTGTCTCATCAGCTTAATTTCATTTGTTCTTAAGGTTCAATTTTTGAATTTCAGGCTGCAATATATTCTAGAAAACACTAGATTTCTGTCCCATATGGTCTAGCGGCTAGGATTCCTGGTTTTCACCCAGGCGGCCCGGGTTCAACTCCCGGTATGGGAATAGTTATTTGACTAAATGGTTGGTTGGAAGAAATGGAAGCTGTGTGCTCCATGTCCTCAGAATGCAGACTGTCCTCAGTGACCAGTCCAACAGCTAATCTCTGTGATGGTATGGGGTTTCATCAGTGCTCTTTGCAAAGTGATGGAAGCATTGTTTTCCTATAGTTACTCTAGATGGCATATCTTTGGCTTCTAGTACTACAGTGAGGAAAGTTGGGAGTTTTTTTTGACCAGGATCTGTCCTTTCACTCACATATAAAACAGGTTTCTGGGACTGCCTTCTTTCACCTTTGCAATAATTCCAAAATTGGGAACATCCTGTCTCAGACTGATGCAGAAAAACTGCTCCATACATTTGTGACTTCAAGATTGGACTGGGTGGGGGATTGGATTGAGAAGTTTCAGTACAATCTGTTGGTTTCCTGAGCTAAGCTACTTATTTCTACGTTGCCTTTATATGAATTGGACGAATTTGCAATCAAACATTTTGTCTCATCAGCTTAATTTTATTTGTTCTTACGGTTCAATTTTTGAATTTCAGGCTGCAACATATTCTAGAAAACAACAGATTTCTGTCCCATATGGTCTAGCGGCTAGGATTCCTGGTTTTCACCCAGGCGGCCCGGGTTCAACTCCCGGTATGGGAATAGTTATTTGACTAAATGGTTGGTTGGAAGAAATGGAAGCTGTGTGCTCCATGTCCTCAGAATGCAGACTGATCTCAGCGACCAGTCCAACAGCCAATCTCTGTGATGGTATGGGGTTTCATCAGTGCTCTCGGCAAAGTGACGGAAGCATTGTTTTCCTATAGTTACTCTAGATGGCATATCTTTGGCTTTTAGTACTACATTGAGGAAAGTTGAAGTTATTTTTGACCAGAATCTGTTCTTTGACTCACATATAAAACAGGTTTCTAGGACTGCCTTCTTTCACCTTCGTAATAATTCCAAAATTGGGAACATCCTGTCTCAGACTGATGCAGAAAAACTGCTCCATACTTTTGTGTCTTCAAGATTGGACTGGGCGGGGGATTGGATTGAGAAGTTTCAGTTCAATCTGTTGGTTTCCTGAGCTAAGCTACTTATTTCTACGTTGCCTTTATATGAATTGGACGAATTTGCAATCAAACATTTTGTCTCATCAGCTTAATTTCGTTTGTTCTTACGGTTCAATTTTTGAATTTCAGGCTGCAACATTTTCTAGAAAACACTAGATTTCTGTCCCATATGGTCTAGCGGCTAGGATTCCTGGTTTTCACCCAGGCGGCCCGGGTTCAACTCCCGGTATGGGAATAGTTATTTGACTAAATGGTTGGTTGGAAGAAATGGAAGCTGTGTGCTCCATGTCCTCAGAATGCAGACTGTCCTCAGCGACCAGTCCAACAGCCAATCTCTGTGATGGTATGGGGTTTCATCAGTGCTCTTGGCAAAGTGATGGAAGCATTGTTTTCCTATAGTTACTCTAGATGGCATATCTTTGGCTTCTAGTACTACATTGAGGAAAGTTGGAGTTATTTTTGACCAGAATCTGTCCTTTGACTCACATATAAAACAGGTTTCTGGGACTGCCTTCTTTCACCTTCGTAATATTGCCAAAATTGGGAACATCCTGTCTCAGACTGATGCAGAAAAACTGCTCCATACATTTGTGACTTCAAGATTGGACTGGGCGGGGGATTGGATTGAGAAGTTTCAGTTCAATCTGTTGGTTTCCTGAGCTAAGCTACTTATTTCTACGTTGCCTTTATATTAATTGGACTAATTTGGTCTCATACATTTAGTCTCATCAGCTTAATTTAGTTTGTTCTTACGGTTCAATTTTTGAATTTCAGGCTGCAACATATTCTAGAAAACAACAGATTTCTGTCCCATATGGTCTAGCGGCTAGGATTCCTGGTTTTCACCCAGGCGGCCCGGGTTCAACTCCCGGTATGGGAATAGTTATTTGACTAAATGGTTGGTTGGAAGAAATGGAAGCTGTGTGCTCCATGTCCTCAGAATGCAGACTGTCCTCAGTGACCAGTCCAACAGCCAATCTCTGTGATGGTATGGGGTTTCATCAGTGCTCTTTGCAAAGTGATGGAAGCATTGTTTTCCTATAGTTACTCTCGATGGCATATCTTTGGCTTCTAGTACTACAGTGAGGAAAGTTGGGAGTTTTTTTTGACCAGGATCTGTCCTTTCACTCACATATAAAACAGGTTTCTGGGACTGCCTTCTTTCACCTTTGCAATAATTCCAAAATTGGGAACATCCTGTCTCAGACTGATGCAGAAAAACTGCTCCATACATTTGTGACTTCAAGATTGGACTGGGTGGGGGATTGGATTGAGAAGTTTCAGTACAATCTGTTGGTTTCCTGAGCTAAGCTACTTATTTCTACGTTGCCTTTATATGAATTGGACGAATTTGCAATCAAACATTTTGTCTCATCAGCTTAATTTTATTTGTTCTTACGGTTCAATTTTTGAATTTCAGGCTGCAACATATTCTAGAAAACAACAGATTTCTGTCCCATATGGTCTAGCGGCTAGGATTCCTGGTTTTCACCCAGGCGGCCCGGGTTCAACTCCCGGTATGGGAATAGTTATTTGACTAAATGGTTGGTTGGAAGAAATGGAAGCTGTGTGCTCCATGTCCTCAGAATGCAGACTGATCTCAGCGACCAGTCCAACAGCCAATCTCTGTGATGGTATGGGGTTTCATCAGTGCTCTCGGCAAAGTGACGGAAGCATTGTTTTCCTATAGTTACTCTAGATGGCATATCTTTGGCTTTTAGTACTACATTGAGGAAAGTTGAAGTTATTTTTGACCAGAATCTGTTCTTTGACTCACATATAAAACAGGTTTCTAGGACTGCCTTCTTTCACCTTCGTAATAATTCCAAAATTGGGAACATCCTGTCTCAGACTGATGCAGAAAAACTGCTCCATACTTTTGTGTCTTCAAGATTGGACTGGGCGGGGGATTGGATTGAGAAGTTTCAGTTCAATCTGTTGGTTTCCTGAGCTAAGCTACTTATTTCTACGTTGCCTTTATATGAATTGGACGAATTTGCAATCAAACATTTTGTCTCATCAGCTTAATTTCGTTTGTTCTTACGGTTCAATTTTTGAATTTCAGGCTGCAACATTTTCTAGAAAACACTAGATTTCTGTCCCATATGGTCTAGCGGCTAGGATTCCTGGTTTTCACCCAGGCGGCCCGGGTTCAACTCCCGGTATGGGAATAGTTATTTGACTAAATGGTTGGTTGGAAGAAATGGAAGCTGTGTGCTCCATGTCCTCAGAATGCAGACTGTCCTCAGCGACCAGTCCAACAGCCAATCTCTGTGATGGTATGGGGTTTCATCAGTGCTCTTGGCAAAGTGATGGAAGCATTGTTTTCCTATAGTTACTCTAGATGGCATATCTTTGGCTTCTAGTACTACATTGAGGAAAGTTGGAGTTATTTTTGACCAGAATCTGTCCTTTGACTCACATATAAAACAGGTTTCTGGGACTGCCTTCTTTCACCTTCGTAATATTGCCAAAATTGGGAACATCCTGTCTCAGACTGATGCAGAAAAACTGCTCCATACATTTGTGACTTCAAGATTGGACTGGGCGGGGGATTGGATTGAGAAGTTTCAGTTCAATCTGTTGGTTTCCTGAGCTAAGCTACTTATTTCTACGTTGCCTTTATATTAATTGGACTAATTTGGTCTCATACATTTAGTCTCATCAGCTTAATTTAGTTTGTTCTTACGGTTCAATTTTTGAATTTCAGGCTGCAACATATTCTAGAAAACAACAGATTTCTGTCCCATATGGTCTAGCGGCTAGGATTCCTGGTTTTCACCCAGGCGGCCCGGGTTCAACTCCCGGTATGGGAATAGTTATTTGACTAAATGGTTGGTTGGAAGAAATGGAAGCTGTGTGCTCCATGTCCTCAGAATGCAGACTGTCCTCAGTGACCAGTCCAACAGCCAATCTCTGTGATGGTATGGGGTTTCATCAGTGCTCTTGGCAAAGTGATGGAAGCGTTGTTTTCCTATAGTTACTCTAGATGGCATATCTTTGGCTTCTAGTACTACATTGAGGAAAGTTGGAGTTATTTTTGACCAGAATCTGTCCTTTGACTCACATATAAAACAGGTTTCTAGGACTGCCTTCTTTCACCTTCGTAATATTGCCAAAATTGGGAACATCCTGTCTCAGACTGATGCAGAAAAACTGCTCCATACATTTGTGACTTCAAGATTGGACTGGGCGGGGGATTGGATTGAGAAGTTTCAGTTAGATCTGTTGCTTTCCTGAGCTAAGCTACTTTTTTCTACGTTGCCTTTATATGAATTGGACGAATTTGCAATCAAACATTTTGTCTCATCAGCTTAATTTAATTTGTTATTACGGTTCAATTTTTGAATTTCAGGCTGCAATATATTCTAGAAAACGCTAGATTGCTGTCCCATATGGTCTAGCGGCTAGGATTCCTGGTTTTCACCCAGGCGGCCTGGGTTCAACTCCCGGTATGGGAATAGTTATTTGACTAAATGGTTGGTTGGAAGAAATGGAAGCTGTGTGCTCCATGTCCTCAGAATGCAGACTGTCCTCAGCGACCAGTCCAACAGCCAATCTTTGTGATGGTATGGGGTTTCATCAGTGCTCTTGGCAAAGTGATGGAAGCATTGTTTTCCTATAATTACTCTAGATGGCATATCTTTGGCTTCTAGTACTACATTGAGGAAAATTGGAGTTATTTTTGACCAGAATCTGTCCTTTGACTCACATATAAAACAGGTTTCTGGGACTGCCTTCTTTCACCTTCGTAATATTGCCAAAATTGGGAACATCCTGTCTCAGACTGATGCAGAAAAACTGCTCCATACATTTGTGACTTTAAGATTGGACTGGGCGGGGGATTGGATTGAGAAGTTTCAGTTCAATCTGTTGGTTTCCTGAGCTAAGCTACTTATTTCTACGTTGCCTTTATATGAATTGGACTAATTTTCAATCAAACATTTAGTCTCATCAGCTTAATTTTGTTTGTTCTTACGGTTCAATTTTTGAATTTCAGGCTGCAACATATTCTAGAAAACACTAGATTTCTGTCCCATATGGTCTAGCGGCTAGGATTCCTGGTTTTCACCCAGGCGGCCCGGGTTCAACTCCCGGTATGGGAATAGTTATTTGACTAAATGGTTGGTTGGAAGAAATGGAAGCTGTGAGCTCCATGTCCTCAGAATGCAGACCGTCCTCAGTGACCAGTCCAACAGCCAATCTCTGTGATGGTATGGGGTTTCATCAGTGCTCTCGGCAAAGTGATGGAAGCATTGTTTTCCTATAGTTACTCTAGATGGCATATCTTTGGCTTCTAGTACTACATTGAGGAAAGTTGGAGTTATTTTTGACCAGAATCTGTCCTTTGACTCACATATAAAACAGGTTTCTAGGACTGCCTTCTTTCACCTTTGTAATATTGCCAAAATTGGGAACATCCTGTCTCAGACTGATGCAGAAAAACTGCTCCATACATTTGTGACTTCAAGATTGGACTGGGCGGGGGATTGGATTGAGAAGTTTCAGTACAATCTGTTGGTTTCCTGAGCTAAGCTACTTATTTCTACGTTGCCTTTATATGAATTGGACGAATTTGGTCTCATACATTTAGTCTCATCAGCTTAATTTTGTTTGTTCTTACGGTTCAATTTTTGAAATTCAGGCTGCAACATATTCTAGAAAACAACAGATTTCTGTCCCATATGGTCTAGCGTCTAGGATTCCTGGTTTTCACCCAGGCGGCCTGGGTTCAACTCCCGGTATGGGAATAGTTATTTGACTAAATGGTTGGTTGGAAGAAATGGAAGCTCTGTGCTCCATGTCCTCAGAATGCAGACTGTCCTCAGCGACCAGTCCAACAGCCAATCTCTGTGATGGTATGGGGTTTCATCAGTGCTCTTGGCAAAGTGATGGAAGCATTGTTTTCCTATAATTACTCTAGATGGCATATCTTTGGCTTCTAGTACTACAGTGAGGAAAGTTGGAGTTATTTTTGAAGAGGATCTGTTCTTTGACTCACATATAAAACAGGTTTCTAGGACTGCCTTCTTTCACCTTCGTAATATTGCCAAAATTGGGAACATCCTGTCTCAGACTGATGCAGAAAAACTGCTCCATACATTTGTGACTTCAAGATTGGACTGGGCGGGGGATTGGATTGAGAAGTTTCAGTTCAATCTGTTGGTTTCCTGAGCTAAGCTACTTATTTCTACGTTGCCTTTATATGAATTGGACGAATTTGCAATCAAACATTTTGTCTCATCAGCTTAATTTCGTTTGTTCTTACGGTTCAATTTTTGAATTTCAGGCTGCAACATTTTCTAGAAAACACTAGATTTCTGTCCCATATGGTCTAGCGGCTAGGATTCCTGGTTTTCACCCAGGCGGCCCGGGTTCAACTCCCGGTATGGGAATAGTTATTTGACTAAATGGTTGGTTGGAAGAAATGGAAGCTGTGTGCTCCATGTCCTCAGAATTCAGACTGTCCTCAGCGACCAGTCCAACAGCCAATCTCTATGATGGTATGGGGTTTCATCAGTGCTCTTGGCAAAGTGACGGAAGCATTGTTTTCCTATAGTTACTCTCGATGGCATATCTTTGGCTTTTAGTACTACATTGAGGAAAGTTGAAGTTATTTTTGACCAGGATCTGTCCTTTGACTCACATATAAAACAGGTTTCTAGGACTGCCTTCTTTCACCTTCGTAATAATTCCAAAATTGGGAACATCCTGTCTCAGACTGATGCAGAAAAACTGCTCCATACTTTTGTGTCTTCAAGATTGGACTGGGCGGGGGATTGGATTGAGAAGTTTCAGTTCAATCTGTTGGTTTCCTGAGCTAAGCTACTTATTTCTACGTTGCCTTTATATGAATTGGACGAATTTGCAATCAAACATTTTGTCTCATCAGCTTAATTTCGTTTGTTCTTACGGTTCAATTTTTGAATTTCAGGCTGCAACATTTTCTAGAAAACACTAGATTTCTGTCCCATATGGTCTAGCGGCTAGGATTCCTGGTTTTCACCCAGGCGGCCCGGGTTCAACTCCCGGTATGGGAATAGTTATTTGACTAAATGGTTGGTTGGAAGAAATGGAAGCTGTGTGCTCCATGTCCTCAGAATGCAGACTGTCCTCAGTGACCAGTCCAACAGCCAATCTCTGTGATGGTATGGGGTTTCATCAGTGCTCTTTGCAAAGTGATGGAAGCATTGTTTTCCTATAGTTACTCTCGATGGCATATCTTTGGCTTCTAGTACTACAGTGAGGAAAGTTGGGAGTTTTTTTTGACCAGGATCTGTCCTTTCACTCACATATAAAACAGGTTTCTGGGACTGCCTTCTTTCACCTTTGCAATAATTCCAAAATTGGGAACATCCTGTCTCAGACTGATGCAGAAAAACTGCTCCATACTTTTGTGTCTTCAAGATTGGACTGGGCGGGGGATTGGATTGAGAAGTTTCAGTTCAATCTGTTGGTTTCCTGAGCTAAGCTACTTATTTCTACGTTGCCTTTATATGAATTGGACGAATTTGCAATCAAACATTTTGTCTCATCAGCTTAATTTCGTTTGTTCTTACGGTTCAATTTTTGAATTTCAGGCTGCAACATTTTCTAGAAAACACTAGATTTCTGTCCCATATGGTCTAGCGGCTAGGATTCCTGGTTTTCACCCAGGCGGCCCGGGTTCAACTCCCGGTATGGGAATAGTTGTTTGACTAAATGGTTGTTTGGAAGAAATGGAAGCTGTGTGCTCCATGTCCTCAGAATGCAGACTGTCCTCAGCGACCAGTCCAACAGCCAATCTCTGTGATGGTATGGGGTTTCATCAGTGCTCTTGGCAAAGTGATGGAAGCATTGTTTTCCTATAGTTACTCTAGATGGCATATCTTTGGCTTCTAGTACTACATTGAGGAAAGTTGGAGTTATTTTTGACCAGAATCTGTCCTTTGACTCACATATAAAACAGGTTTCTGGGACTGCCTTCTTTCACCTTCGTAATATTGCCAAAATTGGGAACATCCTGTCTCAGACTGATGCAGAAAAACTGCTCCATACATTTGTGACTTCAAGATTGGACTGGGCGGGGGATTGGATTGAGAAGTTTCAGTTCAATCTGTTGGTTTCCTGAGCTAAGCTACTTATTTCTACGTTGCCTTTATATGAATTGGACTAATTTGGTCTCATACATTTAGTCTCATCAGCTTAATTTAGTTTGTTCTTACGGTTCAATTTTTGAATTTCAGGCTGCAACATATTCTAGAAAACAACAGATTTCTGTCCCATATGGTCTAGCGGCTAGGATTCCTGGTTTTCACCCAGGCGGCCCGGGTTCAACTCCCGGTATGGGAATAGTTATTTGACTAAATGGTTGGTTGGAAGAAATGGAAGCTGTGTGCTCCATGTCCTCAGAATGCAGACTGTCCTCAGTGACCAGTCCAACAGCCAATCTCTGTGATGGTATGGGGTTTCATCAGTGCTCTTGGCAAAGTGATGGAAGCGTTGTTTTCCTATAGTTACTCTAGATGGCATATCTTTGGCTTCTAGTACTACATTGAGGAAAGTTGGAGTTATTTTTGACCAGAATCTGTCCTTTGACTCACATATAAAACAGGTTTCTAGGACTGCCTTCTTTCACCTTCGTAATATTGCCAAAATTGGGAACATCCTGTCTCAGACTGATGCAGAAAAACTGCTCCATACATTTGTGACTTCAAGATTGGACTGGGCGGGGGATTGGATTGAGAAGTTTCAGTTAGATCTGTTGCTTTCCTGAGCTAAGCTACTTTTTTCTACGTTGCCTTTATATGAATTGGACGAATTTGCAATCAAACATTTTGTCTCATCAGCTTAATTTAATTTGTTATTACGGTTCAATTTTTGAATTTCAGGCTGCAATATATTCTAGAAAACGCTAGATTGCTGTCCCATATGGTCTAGCGGCTAGGATTCCTGGTTTTCACCCAGGCGGCCTGGGTTCAACTCCCGGTATGGGAATAGTTATTTGACTAAATGGTTGGTTGGAAGAAATGGAAGCTGTGTGCTCCATGTCCTCAGAATGCAGACTGTCCTCAGCGACCAGTCCAACAGCCAATCTTTGTGATGGTATGGGGTTTCATCAGTGCTCTTGGCAAAGTGATGGAAGCATTGTTTTCCTATAATTACTCTAGATGGCATATCTTTGGCTTCTAGTACTACATTGAGGAAAATTGGAGTTATTTTTGACCAGAATCTGTCCTTTGACTCACATATAAAACAGGTTTCTGGGACTGCCTTCTTTCACCTTCGTAATATTGCCAAAATTGGGAACATCCTGTCTCAGACTGATGCAGAAAAACTGCTCCATACATTTGTGACTTTAAGATTGGACTGGGCGGGGGATTGGATTGAGAAGTTTCAGTTCAATCTGTTGGTTTCCTGAGCTAAGCTACTTATTTCTACGTTGCCTTTATATGAATTGGACTAATTTGCAATCAAACATTTAGTCTCATCAGCTTAATTTTGTTTGTTCTTACGGTTCAATTTTTGAATTTCAGGCTGCAACATATTCTAGAAAACACTAGATTTCTGTCCCATATGGTCTAGCGGCTAGGATTCCTGGTTTTCACCCAGGCGGCCCGGGTTCAACTCCCGGTATGGGAATAGTTATTTGACTAAATGGTTGGTTGGAAGAAATGGAAGCTGTGAGCTCCATGTCCTCAGAATGCAGACCGTCCTCAGTGACCAGTCCAACAGCCAATCTCTGTGATGGTATGGGGTTTCATCAGTGCTCTCGGCAAAGTGATGGAAGCATTGTTTTCCTATAGTTACTCTAGATGGCATATCTTTGGCTTCTAGTACTACATTGAGGAAAGTTGGAGTTATTTTTGACCAGAATCTGTCCTTTGACTCACATATAAAACAGGTTTCTAGGACTGCCTTCTTTCACCTTTGTAATATTGCCAAAATTGGGAACATCCTGTCTCAGACTGATGCAGAAAAACTGCTCCATACATTTGTGACTTCAAGATTGGACTGGGCGGGGGATTGGATTGAGAAGTTTCAGTACAATCTGTTGGTTTCCTGAGCTAAGCTACTTATTTCTACGTTGCCTTTATATGAATTGGACGAATTTGGTCTCATACATTTAGTCTCATCAGCTTAATTTTGTTTGTTCTTACGGTTCAATTTTTGAAATTCAGGCTGCAACATATTCTAGAAAACAACAGATTTCTGTCCCATATGGTCTAGCGTCTAGGATTCCTGGTTTTCACCCAGGCGGCCTGGGTTCAACTCCCGGTATGGGAATAGTTATTTGACTAAATGGTTGGTTGGAAGAAATGGAAGCTCTGTGCTCCATGTCCTCAGAATGCAGACTGTCCTCAGCGACCAGTCCAACAGCCAATCTCTGTGATGGTATGGGGTTTCATCAGTGCTCTTGGCAAAGTGATGGAAGCATTGTTTTCCTATAATTACTCTAGATGGCATATCTTTGGCTTCTAGTACTACAGTGAGGAAAGTTGGAGTTATTTTTGAAGAGGATCTGTTCTTTGACTCACATATAAAACAGGTTTCTAGGACTGCCTTCTTTCACCTTCGTAATATTGCCAAAATTGGGAACATCCTGTCTCAGACTGATGCAGAAAAACTGCTCCATACATTTGTGACTTCAAGATTGGACTGGGCGGGGGATTGGATTGAGAAGTTTCAGTTCAATCTGTTGGTTTCCTGAGCTAAGCTACTTATTTCTACGTTGCCTTTATATGAATTGGACGAATTTGCAATCAAACATTTTGTCTCATCAGCTTAATTTTGTTTGTTCTTATGGTTAAATTCTTTAATTTAAGGCTGCAACATATTCTAGGAAACTCTAGATTGCTGTCCCATATGGTCTAGCGGCAACGATTCCTGGTTTTCACCCAGGTGGCCCGGGTTCAACTCCCGGTATGGGAATCGTTATTTGACTAAATGGTTGGTTGGAAGAAATGGAAGCTGTGTGCTCCATGTCCTCAGAATGCAGACTGTCCTCAGTGACCAGTCCAACAGCCAATCTCTGTGATGGTATGGGGTTTCATCAGTGCTCTTGGCAAAGTGATGGAAACATTGTTTTCCTATAGTTACTCTAGATGGCATATCTTTGGCTTCTAGTACTACATTGAGGAAAGTTGGAGTTATTTTTGACCAGAATCTGTCCTTTGACTCACATATAAAACAGGTTTCTGGGACTGCCTTCTTTCACCTTCGTAATATTGCCAAAATTGGGAACATCCTGTCTCAGACTGATGCAGAAAAACTGCTCCATACATTTGTGACTTCAAGATTGGACTGGGCGGGGGATTGGATTGAGAAGTTTCGGTGCAATCTGTTGGTTTCCTGAGCTAAGCTACTTATTTCTACGTTGCCTTTATATGAATTGGACGAATTTGCAATCATACATTTTGTCTCATCAGCTTAATTTCATTTGTTCTTACGGTTCAATTTTTGAATTTCAGGCTGCAATATATTCTAGAAAACAACAGATTTCTGTCCCATATGGTCTAGCGGCTAGGATTCCTGGTTTTCACCCATGTGGCCCGGGTTCAACTCCCGGTATGGGAATAGTTATTTGACTAAATGGTTGGTTGGAGGAAATGGAAGCTGTGTGCTCCATGTCCTCAGAATGCAGACTGTCCTCAGCGACCAGTCCAACAGCCAATCTCTGTGATGGTATGGGGTTTCATCAGTGCTGTTGGCAAAGTGATGGAAGCATTGTTTTCCTATAGTTACTCTATATGGCATATCTTTGGCTTCTAGTACTACAGTGAGGAAAGT
Source organism: Odontesthes bonariensis (assembly GCF_027942865.1). Lineage (NCBI taxonomy): Eukaryota > Metazoa > Chordata > Actinopteri > Atheriniformes > Atherinopsidae > Odontesthes > Odontesthes bonariensis. The sequence goes on from NC_134515.1 coordinate 2,016,833, forward strand.
TGGAGTTATTTTTTACCAGAATCTGTCCTTTGACTCACATATAAAAAAGGTTTCTAGGACTGCCTTCTTTCACCTTCGTAATATTGCCAAAATTGGGAACATCCTGTCTCAGACTGATGCAGAAAAACTGCTCCATACATTTGTGACTTCAAGATTGGACTGGGCGGGGGATTGGATTGAGAAGTTTCAGGTCAATCTGTTGGTTTCCTGAGCTAAGCTACTTATTTCTACGTTGCCTTTATATGAATTGGACGAATTTGCAATCAAACATTTTGTCTCATCAGCTTAATTTCATTTGTTCTTACGGTTCAATTTTTGAATTTCAGGCTGCAACATATTCTAGAAAACACTCGATTGCTGTCCCATATGGTCTAGCGGCTAGGATTCCTGGTTTTCACCCAGGTGGCCCGGGTTCAACTCCCGGTATGGGAATAGTTATTTGACTAAATGGTTGGTTGGAAGAAATGGAAGCTGTGTGCTCCATCTCCTCAGAATGCAGACTGTCCTCAGCGACCAGTCCAACAGCCAATCTCTGTGATGGTATGGGGTTTCATCAGTGCTCTTGGCAAAGTGATGGAAGCATTGTTTTCCTTTAGTTACTCTAGATGGCATATCTTTGGCTTCTAGTACTACATTGAGGAAAGTTGGAGTTATTTTTGACCAGAATCTGTCCTTTGACTCACATATAAAACAGGTTTCTAGGACTGCCTTCTTTCACCTTCGTAATATTGCCAAAATTGGGAACATCCTGTCTCAGACTGATGCAGAAAAACTGCTCCATACTTTTGTGACTTCAAGATTGGACTGGGCGGGGGATTGGATTGAGAAGTTTCAGTTCAATCTGTTGGTTTCCTGAGCTAAGCTACTTATTTCTACGTCGCCTTTATATGAATTGGACTAATTTGGTCTCATACATTTAGTCTCATCAGCTTAATTTCGTTTATTCTCACGGTTCAATTTTTGAATTTCAGGCTGCAACATATTCTAGAAAACACTAGATTTCTGTCCCATATGGTCTAGCGGCTAGGATTCCTGGTTTTCACCCAGGAGGCCTGGGTTCAACTCCCGGTATGGGAATAGTTACTTGACTAAATGGTTGGTTGGAAGAAATGGAAGCTGTGTGCTCCATGTCCTCACAATGCAAACTGTCCTCAGCGACCAGTCCAACAGCCAATCTCTGTGATGGTATGGGGTTTCATCAGTGCTCTTGGCAAAGTGATGGAAGCATTGTTTTCCTATAGTTACTCTAGATGGCATATCTTTGGCTTCTAGTACTAGAGTGAGGAAAGTTGGAGTTATTTTTGACCAGAATCTGTCCTTCTACTCACATATAAAACAGGTTTCTGGGACTGCCTTCTTTCACCTTTGTAATATTGCCAAAATTGGGAACATCCTGTCTCAGACTGATGCAGAAAAACTGCTCCAACTTTCCTGACTTCAAGATTGGACTGGGCGGGGGATTGGATTGAGAAGTTTCAGTTCAATCTGTTGGTTTCCTGAGCTAAGCTACTTATTTCTACGTTGCCTTTATATGAATTGGACTAATTTGGTCTCATACATTTTGTCTCATCAGCTTAATTTCATTTGTTCTTACGGTTCAATTAATGAATTTCAGGCTGCAACATATTCTAGAAAACACTAGATTTCTGTCCCATATGGTCGAGCAGCTAGGATTCCTGGTTTTCACCCAGGCGGCCTGGGTTCAACTCCCGGTATGGGAATAGTTATTCGACTAAATGGTTGGTTGGAAGAAATGGAAGCTGTGTGCTCCATGTCCTCAGAATGCAGACTGTCCTCAGTGAGCAGTCCAACAGCCAATCTCTGTGATGGTATGGGGTTTCATCAGTGCTCTTGGCAAAGTGATGGAAGCATTGTTTTCCTATAGTTACTCTAGATGGCATATCTTTGGCTTCTAGTACTACATTGAGGAAAGTTGGAGTTATTTTTGACCAGAATCTGTCCTTTGACTCACATATAAAACAGGTTTCTAGGACTGCCTTCTTTCACCTTCGTAATATTGCCAAAATTGGGAACATCCTGTCTCAGACTGATGCAGAAAAACTGCTCCATACTTTTGTGACTTCAAGATTGGACTGGGCGGGGGATTGGATTGAGAAGTTTCAGTTCAATCTGTTGGTTTCCTGAGCTAAGCTACTTATTTCTACGTTGCCTTTATATGAATTGGACGAATATGCAATCAAACATTTTGTCTCATCAGCTTAATTTCGTTTGTTCTTACGGTTCAATTTTTGAATTTCAGGCTGCAACATATTCTAGAAAACAACAGATTTCTGTCCCATATGGTCTAGCGGCTAGGATTCCTGGTTTTCACCCAGGCGGCCTGGGTTCAACTCCAGGTATGGGAATAGTTATTTGACTAAATGGTTGGTTGGAAGCTGTGTGCTCCATGTCCTCAGAATGCAGACTGTCCTCAGCGACCAGTCCAACAGCCAATCTCTGTGATGGTATGGGGTTTCATCAGTGCTCTTGGCAAAGTGATGGAAGCGTTGTTTTCCTATAGTTACTCTAGATGGCATATCTTTGGCTTTTAGTACTACATTGAGTAAAGTTGGAGTTATTTTTGACCAGGATCTGTCCTTTGACTCACATATAAAACAGGTTTCTGGGACTGCCTTCTTTCACCTTCAGAATATTGCCAAAATTGGGAACATCCTGTCTCAGACTGATGCAGAAAAACTGCTCCATACATTTGTGACTTCAAGATTGGACTGGGCGGGGGATTGGATTGAGAAGTTTCAGTTCAATCTGTTGGTTTCCTGAGCTAAGCTACTTATTTCTACGTTGCCTTTATATGAATTGGACGAATTTGCAATCAAACATTTTGTCTCATCAGCTTAATTTCATTTGTTCTTACGGTTCAATTTTTGAATTTCAGGCTGCAACATATTCTAGAAAACACTAGATTGCTGTCCCATATGGTCTAGTGGCTAGGATTCCTGGTTTTCACCCAGGCGGCCCGGGTTCAACTCCCGGTATGGGAATAGTTTTTTGACTAAATGGTTGGTTGGAAGAAATGGAAGCTGTGTGCTCCATGTCCTCAGAATGCAGACTGTCCTCAGTGACCAGTCCAACAACCAATCTCTGTGATGGTATGGGGTTTCATCAGTGCTCTTGGCAAAGTGATGGAAGCATTGTTTTCCTATAGTTACTCTAGATGGCATATCTTTGGCTTCTAGTACTACATTGAGGAAAGTTGGAGTTATTTTTGACCAGAATCTGTCCTTTGACTCACATATAAAACAGGTTTCTAGGACTGCCTTCTTTCACCTTCGTAATATTGCCAAAATTGGGAACATCCTGTCTCAGACTGATGCAGAAAAACTGCTCCATACATTTGTGACTTCAAGATTGGACTGGGCGGGGGATTGGATTGAGAAGTTTCAGTTCAATCTGTTGGTTTCCTGAGCTAAGCTACTTATTTCTACGTCGCCTTTATATGAATTGGACTAATTTGGTCTCATACATTTAGTCTCATCAGCTTAATTTCGTTTATTCTCACGGTTCAATTTTTGAATTTCAGGCTGCAACATATTCTAGAAAACACTAGATTTCTGTCCCATATGGTCTAGCGGCTAGGATTCCTGGTTTTCACCCAGGAGGCCTGGGTTCAACTCCCGGTATGGGAATAGTTACTTGACTAAATGGTTGGTTGGAAGAAATGGAAGCTGTGTGCTCCATGTCCTCACAATGCAAACTGTCCTCAGCGACCAGTCCAACAGCCAATCTCTGTGATGGTATGGGGTTTCATCAGTGCTCTTGGCAAAGTGATGGAAGCATTGTTTTCCTATAGTTACTCTAGATGGCATATCTTTGGCTTCTAGTACTAGAGTGAGGAAAGTTGGAGTTATTTTTGACCAGAATCTGTCCTTCTACTCACATATAAAACAGGTTTCTGGGACTGCCTTCTTTCACCTTTGTAATATTGCCAAAATTGGGAACATCCTGTCTCAGACTGATGCAGAAAAACTGCTCCAACTTTCCTGACTTCAAGATTGGACTGGGCGGGGGATTGGATTGAGAAGTTTCAGTTCAATCTGTTGGTTTCCTGAGCTAAGCTACTTATTTCTACGTTGCCTTTATATGAATTGGACTAATTTGGTCTCATACATTTTGTCTCATCAGCTTAATTTCATTTGTTCTTACGGTTCAATTAATGAATTTCAGGCTGCAACATATTCTAGAAAACACTAGATTTCTGTCCCATATGGTCGAGCAGCTAGGATTCCTGGTTTTCACCCAGGCGGCCTGGGTTCAACTCCAGGTATGGGAATAGTTATTTGACTAAATGGTTGGTTGGAAGCTGTGTGCTCCATGTCCTCAGAATGCAGACTGTCCTCAGCGACCAGTCCAACAGCCAATCTCTGTGATGGTATGGGGTTTCATCAGTGCTCTTGGCAAAGTGATGGAAGCGTTGTTTTCCTATAGTTACTCTAGATGGCATATCTTTGGCTTTTAGTACTACATTGAGTAAAGTTGGAGTTATTTTTGACCAGGATCTGTCCTTTGACTCACATATAAAACAGGTTTCTGGGACTGCCTTCTTTCACCTTCAGAATATTGCCAAAATTGGGAACATCCTGTCTCAGACTGATGCAGAAAAACTGCTCCATACATTTGTGACTTCAAGATTGGACTGGGCGGGGGATTGGATTGAGAAGTTTCAGTTCAATCTGTTGGTTTCCTGAGCTAAGCTACTTATTTCTACGTTGCCTTTATATGAATTGGACGAATTTGCAATCAAACATTTTGTCTCATCAGCTTAATTTCATTTGTTCTTACGGTTCAATTTTTGAATTTCAGGCTGCAACATATTCTAGAAAACACTAGATTGCTGTCCCATATGGTCTAGTGGCTAGGATTCCTGGTTTTCACCCAGGCGGCCCGGGTTCAACTCCCGGTATGGGAATAGTTTTTTGACTAAATGGTTGGTTGGAAGAAATGGAAGCTGTGTGCTCCATGTCCTCAGAATGCAGACTGTCCTCAGTGACCAGTCCAACAACCAATCTCTGTGATGGTATGGGGTTTCATCAGTGCTCTTGGCAAAGTGATGGAAGCATTGTTTTCCTATAGTTACTCTAGATGGCATATCTTTGGCTTCTAGTACAACAGTGAGGAAAGTTGGAGTTATTTTTGACCAGGATCTGTCCTTTGACTCACATATAAAACAGGTTTCTAGGACTGCCTTCTTTCACCTTCGTAATATTGCCAAAATTGGGAACATCCTGTCTCAGACTGATGCAGAAAAACTGCTTCATACATTTGTGACTTCAAGATTGGACTGGGCGGGGGATTGGATTGAGAAGTTTATGTTCAATCTGTTGGTTTCCTGAGCTAAGCCACTTATTTCTACGCTGCCTTTATGTGAATTGGACTAATTTGGACTCATACATTTAGTCTCATCAGCTTAATTTCGTTTGTTGTTACGGTTCAAGTTTGGAATTTCAGGCTGCAACATATTCTAGAAAACACTTGATTGCTGTCCCATATGGTCTAGTGGCTAGGATTCCTGGTTTTCACCCAGGCGGCTGGGGTTCAACTCCCGGTATGGGAATAGTTATTTGACTAAATGGTTGGTTGGAAGAAATGGAAGCTGTGTGCTCCATGTCCTCAGAATGCAGACTGTCCTCAGCGACCAGTCCAACAGCCAATCTCTGTGATGGTATGGGGTTTCATCAGTGCTCTTGGCAAAGTGATGGAAGCATTGTTTTCCTATAGTTACTCTAGATGGCATATCTTTGGCTTCTAGTACTACATTGAGGTAAGTTGGAGTTATTTTTGACCAGAATCTGTCCTTTGACTCACATATAAAACAGGTTTCTGGGACTGCCTTCTTTCACCTTTGTAATATTGCCAAAATTGGGAACATCCTGTCTCAGACTGATGCAGAAAAACTGCTCCATACATTTGTGACTTCAAGATTGGACTGGGCGGGGGATTGGATTGAGAAGTTTCAGTACAATCTGTTGGTTTCCTGAGCTAAGCTACTTATTTCTACGTTGCCTTTATATGAATTGGACTAATTTGGTCTCATACATTTTGTCTCATCAGCTTAATTTCATTTGTTCTTACGGTTCAATTTTTGAATTTCAGGCTGCAACATATTCTAGAAAACACTAGATTGCTGTCCCATATGGTCTAGTGGCTAGGATTCCTGGTTTTCACCCAGGCGGCCCGGGTTCAACTCCCGGTATGGGAATAGTTATTTGACTAAATGGTTGGTTGGAAGAAATGAAAGCTGTGTGCTCCATGTCCTCAGAATGCAGACTGTCCTCAGCGACCAGTCCAACAGCCAATCTCTGTGATGGTATGGGGTTTCATCAGTGCTCTTGGCAAAGTGATGGAAGCATTGTTTTCCTATAGTTCCTCTAGATGGCATATCTTTGGCTTCTAGTACTACAGTGAGGAAAGTTGGAGTTATTTTTTAAGAGGATCTGTCCTTTGACTCACATATAAAACAGGTTTCTAGGACTGCCTTCTTTCACCTTCGTAATATTGCCAAAATTGGGAACATCCTGTCTCAGACTGATGCAGAAAAACTGCTCCATACATTTGTGACTTCAAGATTGGACTGGGCGGGGGATTGGATTGAGAAGTTTCAGTACAATCTGTTGGTTTCCTGAGCTAAGCTACTTATTTCTACGTTGCCTTTATATGAATTGGACGAATTTGCAATCAAACATTTTGTCTCATCAGCTTAATTTCATTTGTTCTTACGGTTCAATTTTTGAATTTCAGGCTGCAACATATTCTAGAAAACAACAGATTTCTGTCCCATATGGTCTAGCAGCTAGGATTCCTGGTTTTCACCCAGGCGGCCTGGGTTCAACTCCCGGTATGGGAATAGTTATTTGACTAAATGGTTGGTTGGAAGCTGTGTGCTCCATGTCCTCAGAATGCAGACTGTCCTCAGCGACCAGTCCAACAGCCAATCTCTGTGATGGTATGGGGTTTCATCAGTGCTCTCGGCAAAGTGATGGAAGCATTGTTTTCCTATAGTTACTCTAGATGGCATATCTTTGGCTTCTAGTACTACATTGAGGAAAGTTGGAGTTATTTTTTACCAGAATCTGTCCTTTGACTCACATATAAAACAGGTTTCTGGGACTGCCTTCTTTCACCTTCGTAATATTGCCAAAATTGGGAACATCCTATCTCAGACTGATGCAGAAAAACTGCTCCACACGTTTGTGTCTTCAAGATTGGACTGGGCCGGGGATTGGATTGAGAAGTTTCAGTTCAATCTGTTGGTTTCCTGAGCTAAGCTACTTATTTCTACGTTGCCTTTATATGAATTGGACGAATTTGCAATCAAACATTTTGTCTCATCAGCTTAATTTCATTTGTTCTTACGGTTCAATTTTTGAATTTCAGGCTGCAACATATTCTAGAAAACACTAGATTGCTGTCCCATATGGTCTAGCGGCTAGGATTCCTGGTTTAAACCCAGGTGGCCCGGGTTCAACTCCCGGTATGGGAATAGTTGTTTGACTAAATGGTTGGTTGGAAGAAATGGAAGCTGTGTGCTCCATGTCCTCAGAATGCAGACTGTCCTCAGCGACCAGTCCAACAGCCAATCTCTGTGATGGTATGGGGTTTCATCAGTGCTCTCGGCAAAGTGATGGAAGCATTGTTTTCCTTAAGTTACTCTAGATGGCATATCTTTGGCTTTTAGTACTACATTGAGGAAAGTTGGAGTTATTTTTGACCAGAATCTGTCCTTTGACTCACATATAAAACAGGTTTCTAGGACTGCCTTCTTTCACCTTTGTAATATTGCCAAAATTGGGAACATCCTGTCTCAGACTGATGCAGAAAAACTGCTCCATACATTTGTGACTTCAAGATTGGACTGGGCGGGGGATTGGATTGAGAAGTTTCAGTACAATCTGTTGGTTTCCTGAGCTAAGCTACTTATTTCTACGTTGCCTTTATATAAATTGGACGAATTTGGTCTCATACATTTAGTCTCATCAGCTGAATTTCATTTGTTCTTACGGTTCAATTTTTGAATTTCAGGCTGCAACATATTCTAGAAAACACTAGATTGCTGTCCCATATGGTCTAGCGGCTAGGATTCCTGGTTTTCACCCAGGCGGCCCGGGTTCAACTCCCGGTATGGGAATAGTTATTTGACTAAATGGTTGGTTGGAAGAAATGGAAGCTGTGAGCTCCATGTCCTCAGAATGCAGACTGTCCTCAGTGACCAGTCCAACAGCCAATATCTGTGATGGTATGGGGTTTCATCAGTGCTCTCGGCAAAGTGATGGAAGCATTGTTTACCTTAAGTTACTCTAGATGGCATATCTTTGGCTTTTAGTACTACATTGAGGAAAGTTGGAGTTATTTTTGACCAGAATCTGTCCTTTGACTCACATATAAAACAGGTTTCTAGGACTGCCTTCTTTCACCTTTGTAATATTGCCAAAATTGGGAACATCCTGTCTCAGACTGATGCAGAAAAACTGCTCGATACATTTGTGACTTCAAGATTGGACTGGGCGGGGGATTGGATTGAGAAGTTTCAGTACAATCTGTTGGTTTCCTGAGCTAAGCTACTTATTTCTACGTTGCCTTTATATAAATTGGACGAATTTGCAATCAAACATTTAGTCTCATCAGCTTAATTTCATTTGTTCTTACGGTTCAATTTTTGAATTTCAGGCTGCAACATATTCTGGAAAACACTAGATTTCTGTCCCATATGGTCTAGCGGCTAGGATTCCTGGTTTTCACCCAGGTGGCCTGGGTTCAACTCCCGGTATGGGAATAGTTATTTGACTAAATGGTTGGTTGGAAGAAATGGAAGCTGTGTGCTCCATTTCCTCAGAATGCAGACTGTCCTCAGCGACCAGTCCAACAGCCAATCTCTGTGATGGTATGGGGTTTCATCAGTGCTCTTGGCAAAGTGATGGAAGCATTGTTTTCCTATAGTTACTCTAGATGGCATATCTTTGGCTTCTAGTACTACATTGAGGAAAGTTGGAGTTATTTTTGACCAGGATCTGTCCTTTGACTAACATATAAAACAGGTTTCTGGGACTGCCTTCTTTCACCTTCGTAATATTGCCAAAATTGGGATTATCCTGTCTCAGACTGATGCAGAAAAACTGCTCCATACATTTGTTACTTCAAGATTGGACTGGGATTGGATTGAGAAGTTTCAGTTCAATCTGTTGGTTTCCTGAGCTAAGCTACTTATTTCTACGTTGCCTTTATATGAATTGGACGAATTTGCAATCAAACATTTTGTCTCATCAGCTTAATTTCATTTGTTCTTACGGTTCAATTTTTGAATTTCAGGCTGCAACATATTCTAGAAAACACTAGATTGCCGTCCCATATGGTCTAGCGGCTAGGATTCCTGGTTTTCACCCAGGCGGCCCGGGTTCAACTCCCGGTATGGGAATAGTTATTTGACTAAATGGTTGGTTGGAAGAAATGGAAGCTGTGTGCTCCATGTCCTCAGAATACAAACTGTCCTCAGTGACCAGTCCAACAGCCAATCTCTGTGATGGTATGGGGTTTCATCAGTGCTCTTGGCAAAGTGACGGAAGCGTTGTTTTCCTATAGTTACTCTAGATGGCATATCTTTGGCTTCTAGTACTACATTGAGGAAAGTTGGAGTTATTTTTGACCAGAATCTGTCCTTTGACTCACATATAAAACAGGTTTCTGGGACTGCCTTCTTTCACCTTTGTAATAATTCCAAAATTGGGAACATCCTGTCTCAGACTGATGCAGAAAAACTGCTCCAACTTTCCTGACTTCAAGATTGGACTGGGCGGGGGATTGGATTGAGAAGTGTCAGTTCAATCTGTTGGTTTCCTGAGCTAAGCTACTTATTTCTACGTTGCCTTTATATGAATTGGACTAATTTGGTCTCATACATTTAGTCTCATCAGCTTAATTTTGTTTGTTCTTATGGTTCAATTTTTGAATTTCAGGCTGCAACATATTCTAGAAAACGCTAGATTGCTGTCCCATATGGTCTAGCGGCAATGATTCCTGGTTTTCACCCAGGCGGCCCGGGTTCAACTCCCGGTATGGGAATAGTTATTTGACTAAATGGTTGGTTGGAAGAAATGGAAGCTGTGTGCTCCATGTCCTCAGAATGCAGACTGTCCTCAGCGACCAGTCCAACAGCCAATCTCTGTGATGGTATGGGGTTTCATCAGTGCTCTTGGCAAAGTGATGGAAGCATTATTTTCCTATAGTTACTCTAGATGGCATATCTTTGGCTTCTAGTACTACATTGAGGAAAGTTGGAGTTATTTTTGACCAGAATCTGTCCTTTGACTCACATATAAAACAGGTTTCTGGGACTGCATTTTTTCACCTTCGCAATAATTCCAAAATTGGGAACATCCTGTCTCAGACTGATGCAGAAAAACTGCTCCATACATTTGTGACTTCAAGATTGGACTGGGCGGGGGATTGGATTGAGAAGTTTCAGTTCAATCTGTTGGTTTCCTGAGCTAAGCTACTTATTTCTACGTTGCCTTTATATGAATTGGACGAATTTGGTCTCATACATTTAGTCTCATCAGCTTAATTTTGTTTGTTCTTACGGTTCAATTTTTGAATTTCAGGTTGCAACAAATTCTAGAAAACAACAGATTTCTGTCCCATATGGTCTAGCGGCTAGGACTCCTGGTTTTCACCCAGAGGACCCGGGTTCAACTCCTGGTATGGGAATAGTTATTTGACTAAATGGTTGTTTGGATGAAATGGAAGTTGTGAGCTCCATGTCCTCAGAATGCAGACTGTCCTCAGTGACCAGTCCAACAGCCAATATCTGTGATGGTATGGGGTTTCATCAGTGCTCTCGGCAAAGTGATGGAAGCATTGTTTACCTTAAGTTACTCTAGATGGCATATCTTTGGCTTTTAGTACTACATTGAGGAAAGTTGGAGTTATTTTTGACCAGAATCTGTCCTTTGACTCACATATAAAACAGGTTTCTAGGACTGCCTTCTTTCACCTTTGTAATATTGCCAAAATTGGGAACATCCTGTCTCAGACTGATGCAGAAAAACTGCTCGATACATTTGTGACTTCAAGATTGGACTGGGCGGGGGATTGGATTGAGAAGTTTCAGTACAATCTGTTGGTTTCCTGAGCTAAGCTACTTATTTCTACGTTGCCTTTATATAAATTGGACGAATTTGCAATCAAACATTTAGTCTCATCAGCTTAATTTCATTTGTTCTTACGGTTCAATTTTTGAATTTCAGGCTGCAACATATTCTGGAAAACACTAGATTTCTGTCCCATATGGTCTAGCGGCTAGGATTCCTGGTTTTCACCCAGGTGGCCTGGGTTCAACTCCCGGTATGGGAATAGTTATTTGACTAAATGGTTGGTTGGAAGAAATGGAAGCTGTGTGCTCCATTTCCTCAGAATGCAGACTGTCCTCAGCGACCAGTCCAACAGCCAATCTCTGTGATGGTATGGGGTTTCATCAGTGCTCTTGGCAAAGTGATGGAAGCATTGTTTTCCTATAGTTACTCTAGATGGCATATCTTTGGCTTCTAGTACTACATTGAGGAAAGTTGGAGTTATTTTTGACCAGGATCTGTCCTTTGACTAACATATAAAACAGGTTTCTGGGACTGCCTTCTTTCACCTTCGTAATATTGCCAAAATTGGGATTATCCTGTCTCAGACTGATGCAGAAAAACTGCTCCATACATTTGTTACTTCAAGATTGGACTGGGATTGGATTGAGAAGTTTCAGTTCAATCTGTTGGTTTCCTGAGCTAAGCTACTTATTTCTACGTTGCCTTTATATGAATTGGACGAATTTGCAATCAAACATTTTGTCTCATCAGCTTAATTTCATTTGTTCTTACGGTTCAATTTTTGAATTTCAGGCTGCAACATATTCTAGAAAACACTAGATTGCCGTCCCATATGGTCTAGCGGCTAGGATTCCTGGTTTTCACCCAGGCGGCCCGGGTTCAACTCCCGGTATGGGAATAGTTATTTGACTAAATGGTTGGTTGGAAGAAATGGAAGCTGTGTGCTCCATGTCCTCAGAATACAAACTGTCCTCAGTGACCAGTCCAACAGCCAATCTCTGTGATGGTATGGGGTTTCATCAGTGCTCTTGGCAAAGTGACGGAAGCGTTGTTTTCCTATAGTTACTCTAGATGGCATATCTTTGGCTTCTAGTACTACATTGAGGAAAGTTGGAGTTATTTTTGACCAGAATCTGTCCTTTGACTCACATATAAAACAGGTTTCTGGGACTGCCTTCTTTCACCTTTGTAATAATTCCAAAATTGGGAACATCCTGTCTCAGACTGATGCAGAAAAACTGCTCCAACTTTCCTGACTTCAAGATTGGACTGGGCGGGGGATTGGATTGAGAAGTGTCAGTTCAATCTGTTGGTTTCCTGAGCTAAGCTACTTATTTCTACGTTGCCTTTATATGAATTGGACTAATTTGGTCTCATACATTTAGTCTCATCAGCTTAATTTTGTTTGTTCTTATGGTTCAATTTTTGAATTTCAGGCTGCAACATATTCTAGAAAACGCTAGATTGCTGTCCCATATGGTCTAGCGGCAATGATTCCTGGTTTTCACCCAGGCGGCCCGGGTTCAACTCCAGGTATGGGAATTGTTATTTGACTAAATGGTTGGTTGGAAGAAATGGAAGCTGTGTGCTCCATGTCCTCAGAATGCAGACTGTCCTCAGTGACCAGTCCAACAGCCAATCTCTGTGATGGTATGGGGTTTCATCAGTGCTCTTGGCAAAGTGATGGAGGCATTGTTTTCCTATAGTTACTCTAGATGGCATATCTTTGGCTTCTAGTACTACATTGAGGAAAGTTGGAGTTATTTTTGACCAGAATCTGTCCTTTGACTCACATATAAAACAGGTTTCTGGGACTGCCTTTTTTCACCTTCGCAATAATTCCAAAATTGGGAACATCCTGTCTCAGACTGATGCAGAAAAACTGCTCCATACATTTGTGACTTCAAGATTGGACTGGGCGGGGGATTGGATTGAGAAGTTTCAGTTCAATCTGTTGGTTTCCTGAGCTAAGCTACTTATTTCTACGTTGCCTTTATATGAATTGGACGAATTTGGTCTCATACATTTAGTCTCATCAGCTTAATTTTGTTTGTTCTTACGGTTCAATTTTTGAATTTCAGGTTGCAACAAATTCTAGAAAACAACAGATTTCTGTCCCATATGGTCTAGCGACTAGGATTCCTGGTTTTCACCCAGGCGGCCCGGGTTCAACTCCCGGTATGGGAATAGTTATTTGACTAAATGGTTGGTTGGAAGAAATGGAAGCTGTGTGCTCCATGTCCTCAGAATGCAGACTGTCCTCAGCGACCAGTCCAACAGCCAATCTCTGTGATGGTATGGGGTTTCATCAGTGCTCTTGGCAAAGTGATGGAAGCATTATTTTCCTATAGTTACTCTAGATGGCATATCTTTGGCTTCTAGTACTACATTGAGGAAAGTTGGAGTTATTTTTGACCAGAATCTGTCCTTTGACTCACATATAAAACAGGTTTCTGGGACTGCATTTTTTCACCTTCGCAATAATTCCAAAATTGGGAACATCCTGTCTCAGACTGATGCAGAAAAACTGCTCCATACATTTGTGACTTCAAGATTGGACTGGGCGGGGGATTGGATTGAGAAGTTTCAGTTCAATCTGTTGGTTTCCTGAGCTAAGCTACTTATTTCTACGTTGCCTTTATATGAATTGGACGAATTTGGTCTCATACATTTAGTCTCATCAGCTTAATTTTGTTTGTTCTTACGGTTCAATTTTTGAATTTCAGGTTGCAACAAATTCTAGAAAACAACAGATTTCTGTCCCATATGGTCTAGCGGCTAGGACTCCTGGTTTTCACCCAGAGGACCCGGGTTCAACTCCTGGTATGGGAATAGTTATTTGACTAAATGGTTGTTTGGATGAAATGGAAGTTGTGGGCTCCATGTCTTCAGAATGCAGACTGTCCTCAGTGACCAGTCCAACAGCCAATCTCTGTGATGGTATGGGGTTTCATCAGTTCTCTTGGCAAAGTGATGTAAGCGTTGTTTTCCTATAATTACTCTAGAAGGCATATCTTTGGCTTCTAGTACTACATTGAGGAAAGTTGGAGTTATTTTTGACCAGGATCTGTCCTTTGACTCACATATAAAACAGGTTTCTGGGACTGCCTTCTTTCACCTTCGTAATATTGCCAAAATTGGGAACATCCTGTCTCAGAATGATGCAGAAAAACTGCTCCATACATTTGTGACTTCAAGATTGGACTGGGCGGGGGATTGGATTGAGAAGTTTCAGTTCAATCTGTTGGTTTCCTGAGCTAAGCTACTTATTTCTACGTTGCCTTTATATGAATTGGACGAATTTGGTCTCATACATTTAGTCTCATCAGCTTAATTTTGTTTGTTCTTATGGTTAAATTCTTTAATTTAAGGCTGCAACATATTCTAGGAAACTCTAGATTGCTGTCCCATATGGTCTAGCGGCAACGATTCCTGGTTTTCACCCAGGTGGCCCGGGTTCAACTCCCGGTATGGGAATCGTTATTTGACTAAATGGTTGGTTGGAAGAAATGGAAGCTGTGTGCTCCATGTCCTCAGAATGCAGACTGTCCTCAGTGACCAGTCCAACAGCCAATCTCTGTGATGGTATGGGGTTTCATCAGTGCTCTTGGCAAAGTGATGGAAACATTGTTTTCCTATAGTTACTCTAGATGGCATATCTTTGGCTTCTAGTACTACATTGAGGAAAGTTGGAGTTATTTTTGACCAGAATCTGTCCTTTGACTCACATATAAAACAGGTTTCTGGGACTGCCTTCTTTCACCTTCGTAATATTGCCAAAATTGGGAACATCCTGTCTCAGACTGATGCAGAAAAACTGCTCCATACATTTGTGACTTCAAGATTGGACTGGGCGGGGGATTGGATTGAGAAGTTTCGGTGCAATCTGTTGGTTTCCTGAGCTAAGCTACTTATTTCTACGTTGCCTTTATATGAATTGGACGAATTTGCAATCATACATTTTGTCTCATCAGCTTAATTTCATTTGTTCTTACGGTTCAATTTTTGAATTTCAGGCTGCAATATATTCTAGAAAACAACAGATTTCTGTCCCATATGGTCTAGCGGCTAGGATTCCTGGTTTTCACCCATGTGGCCCGGGTTCAACTCCCGGTATGGGAATAGTTATTTGACTAAATGGTTGGTTGGAGGAAATGGAAGCTGTGTGCTCCATGTCCTCAGAATGCAGACTGTCCTCAGCGACCAGTCCAACAGCCAATCTCTGTGATGGTATGGGGTTTCATCAGTGCTGTTGGCAAAGTGATGGAAGCATTGTTTTCCTATAGTTACTCTAGATGGCATATCTTTGGCTTCTAGTACTACAGTGAGGAAAGTTGGAGTTATTTTTTACCAGAATCTGTCCTTTGACTCACATATAAAAAAGGTTTCTAGGACTGCCTTCTTTCACCTTCGTAATATTGCCAAAATTGGGAACATCCTGTCTCAGACTGATGCAGAAAAACTGCTCCATACATTTGTGACTTCAAGATTGGACTGGGCGGGGGATTGGATTGAGAAGTTTCAGGTCAATCTGTTGGTTTCCTGAGCTAAGCTACTTATTTCTACGTTGCCTTTATATGAATTGGACGAATTTGCAATCAAACATTTTGTCTCATCAGCTTAATTTCATTTGTTCTTACGGTTCAATTTTTGAATTTCAGGCTGCAACATATTCTAGAAAACACTCGATTGCTGTCCCATATGGTCTAGCGGCTAGGATTCCTGGTTTTCACCCAGGTGGCCCGGGTTCAACTCCCGGTATGGGAATAGTTATTTGACTAAATGGTTGGTTGGAAGAAATGGAAGCTGTGTGCTCCATGTCCTCAGTGACCAGTCCAACAGCCAATCTCTGTGATGGTATGGGGTTTCATCAGTGCTCTTGGCAAAGTGATGGAAGCATTGTTTTCCTTTAGTTACTCTAGATGGCATATCTTTGGCTTCTAGTACTACAGTGAGGAAAGTTGGAGTTATTTTTGACCAGGATCTGTCCTTTGACTCACATATAAAACAGGTTTCTAGGACTGCCTTCTTTCACCTTCGTAATATTGCCAAAATTGGGAACATCCTGTCTCAGACTGATGCAGAAAAACTGCTCCATACTTTTGTGACTTCAAGATTGGACTGGGCGGGGGATTGGATTGAGAAGTTTCAGTTCAATCTGTTGGTTTCCTGAGCTAAGCTACTTATTTCTACGTTGCCTTTATATGAATTGGACGAATATGCAATCAAACATTTTGTCTCATCAGCTTAATTTCGTTTGTTCTTACGGTTCAATTTTTGAATTTCAGGTTGCAACATATTCTAGAAAACAACGGATTTCTGTCCCATATGGTCTAGCGGCTAGGATTCCTGGTTTTCACCCAGGCGGCCTGGGTTCAACTCCCGGTATGGGAATAGTTATTTGACTAAATGGTTGGTTGGAAGAAATGGAAGCTGTGTGCTCCATGTCCTCAGAATGCAGACTGTCCTCAGCGACCAGCCCAACAGCCAATCTCTGTGATGGTATGGGGTTTCATCAGTGCTCTTTGCAAAGTGATGGAAGCATTGTTTTCCTATAGTTACTCTAGATGGCATATCTTTGGCTTCTAGTACTACATTGAGGAAAGTTGGAGTTATTTTTGACCAGAATCTGTCCTTTGACTCACATATAAAACAGGTTTCTAGGACTGCCTTCTTTCACCTTCGTAATATTGCCAAAATTGGGAACATCCTGTCTCAGACTGATGCAGAAAAACTGCTCCATACATTTGTGACTTCAAGATTGGACTGGGCGGGGGATTGGATTGAGAAGTTTCAGTTCAATCTGTTGGTTTCCTGAGCTAAGCTACTTATTTCTACGTCGCCTTTATATGAATTGGACTAATTTGGTCTCATACATTTAGTCTCATCAGCTTAATTTCGTTTATTCTCACGGTTCAATTTTTGAATTTCAGGCTGCAACATATTCTAGAAAACACTAGATTTCTGTCCCATATGGTCTAGCGGCTAGGATTCTGGTTTTCACCCAGGAGACCTGGGTTCAACTCCCGGTATGGGAATAGTTACTTGACTAAATGGTTGGTTGGAAGAAATGGAAGCTGTGTGCTCCATGTCCTCACAATGCAAACTGTCCTCAGTGACCAGTCCAACAGCCAATCTCTGTGATGGTATGGGGTTTCATCAGTGCTCTTGGCAAAGTGATGGAAGCATTGTTTTCCTATAGTTACTCTAGATGGCATATCTTTGGCTTCTAGTACTAGAGTGAGGAAAGTTGGAGTTATTTTTGACCAGAATCTGTCCTTCTACTCACATATAAAACAGGTTTCTGGGACTGCCTTCTTTCACCTTTGTAATATTGCCAAAATTGGGAACATCCTGTCTCAGACTGATGCAGAAAAACTGCTCCATACATTTGTGACTTCAAGATTGGACTGGGCGGGGGATTGGATTGAGAAGTTTATGTTCAATCTGTTGGTTTCCTGAGCTAAGCTACTTATTTCTACGCTGCCTTTATGTGAATTGGACTAATTTGGACTCATACATTTAGTCTCATCAGCTTAATTTCGTTTGTTGTTACGGTTCAAGTTTGGAATTTCAGGCTGCAACATATTCTAGAAAACACTAGATTGCTGTCCCATATGGTCT
Organism: Odontesthes bonariensis; assembly: GCF_027942865.1. Lineage (NCBI taxonomy): Eukaryota > Metazoa > Chordata > Actinopteri > Atheriniformes > Atherinopsidae > Odontesthes > Odontesthes bonariensis. The sequence goes on from NC_134515.1 coordinate 2,034,559, forward strand.
AGTGGCTAGGATTCCTGGTTTTCACCCAGGCGGCCCGGGTTCAACTCCCGGTATGGGAATAGTTATTTGACTAAATGGATGGTTGGAAGAAATGGAAGCTGTATGCTCCATGTCCTCAGAATGCAGACTGTCCTCAGTGACCAGTCCAACAACCAATCTCTGTGATGGTATGGGGTTTCATCAGTGCTCTTGGCAAAGTGATGGAAGCATTGTTTTCCTATAGTTACTCTAGATGGCATATCTTTGGCTTCTAGTACAACAGTGAGGAAAGTTGGAGTTATTTTTGACCAGGATCTGTCCTTTGACTCACATATAAAACAGGTTTCTAGGACTGCCTTCTTTCACCTTCGTAATATTGCCAAAATTGGGAACATCCTGTCTCAGACTGATGCAGAAAAACTGCTCCATACATTTGTGACTTCAAGATTGGACTGGGCGGGGGATTGGATTGAGAAGTTTATGTTCAATCTGTTGGTTTCCTGAGCTAAGCTACTTATTTCTACGCTGCCTTTATGTGAATTGGACTAATTTGGACTCATACATTTAGTCTCATCAGCTTAATTTCGTTTGTTGTTACGGTTCAAGTTTGGAATTTCAGGCTGCAACATATTCTAGAAAACAACAGATTTCTGTCCCATATGGTCTAGCGGCTAGGATTCCTGGTTTTCACCCAGGCGGCCCGGGTTCAACTCCCGGTATGGGAATAGTTATTTGACTAAATGGTTGGTTGGAAGCTGTGTGCTCCATGTCCTCAGAATGCAGACTGTCCTCAGCGACCAGTTCTACAGCCAATCTCTGTGATGGTATGGGGTTTCATCAGTGCTCTCGGCAAAGTGATGTAAGCATTGTTTTCCTATAGTTACTCTAGAAGGCATATCTTTGGCTTCTAGTACTACATTGAGGAAAGTTGGAGTTATTTTTGACCAGAATCTGTCCTTTGACTCACATATAAAACAGGTTTCTGGGACTGCCTTCTTTCACCTTCGTAATATTGCCAAAATTGGGAACATCCTGTCTCAGACTGATGCAGAAAAACTGCTCCATACATTTGTGACTTCAAGATTGGACTGGGCGGGGGATTGGATTGAGAAGTTTCAGTACAATCTGTTGGTTTCCTGAGCTAAGCTACTTATTTCTACGTTGCCTTTATATGAATTGGACTAATTTGGTCTCATACATTTTGTCTCATCAGCTTAATTTCATTTGTTCTTACGGTTCAATTTTTGAATTTCAGGCTGCAACATATTCTAGAAAACACTAGATTGCTGTCCCATATGGTCTAGTGGCTAGGATTCCTGGTTTTCACCCAGGCGGCCCGGGTTCAACTCCTGGTATGGGAATAGTTATTTGACTAAATGGTTGGTTGGAAGAAATGAAAGCTGTGTGCTCCATGTCCTCAGTATGCAGACTGTCCTCAGTGACCAGTCCAACAGCCAATCTCTGTGATGGTATGGGGTTTCATCAGTGCTCTTGGCAAAGTGATGGAAGAATTGTTTTCCTATAGTTACTCTAGATGGCATATCTTTGGCTTCTAGTACTACAGTGAGGAAAGTTGGAGTTATTTTTTAAGAGGATCTGTCCTTTGACTCACATATAAAACAGGTTTCTAGGACTGCCTTCTTTCACCTTCGTAATATTGCCAAAATTGGGAACATCCTGTCTCAGACTGATGCAGAAAAACTGCTCCATACATTTGTGACTTCAAGATTGGACTGGGCGGGGGATTGGATTGAGAAGTTTCAGTACAATCTGTTGGTTTCCTGAGCTAAGCTACTTATTTCTACGTTGCCTTTATATGAATTGGACTAATTTGGTCTCATACATTTTGTCTCATCAGCTTAATTTAATTTGTTCTTACGGTTCAATTTTTGAATTTCAGGCTGCAACATATTCTAGAAAACACTAGATTGCTGTCCCATATGGTCTAGTGGCTAGGATTCCTGGTTTTCACCCAGGCGGCCCGGGTTCAACTCCCGGTATGGGAATAGTTATTTGACTAAATGGTTGGTTGGAAGAAATGAAAGCTGTGTGCTCCATGTCCTCAGAATGCAGACTGTCCTCAGCGACCAGTTCTTCAGCCAATCTCTGTGATGGTATGGGGTTTCATCAGTGCTCTCGGCAAAGTGATGGAAGCATTGTTTTCCTATAGTTACTCTAGATGGCATATCTTTGGCTTCTAGTACTACATTGAGGAAAGTTGGAGTTATTTTTGACCAGGATCTGTCCTTTGACTCACATATAAAACAGGTTTCTAGGACTGTCTTCTTTCACCTTCGTAATATTGCCAAAATTGGGAACATCCTATCTCAGACTGATGCAGAAAAACTGCTCCATACGTTTGTGTCTTCAAGATTGGACTGGGCGGGGGATTGGATTGAGAAGTTTCAGTTCAATCTGTTGGTTTTCGTGAGCTAAGCTACTTATTTCTACGTTGCCTTTATATGAATTGGACTAATTTGGTCTCATACATTTTGTCTCATCAGCTTAATTTAATTTGTTCTTACGGTTCAATTTTTGAATTTCAGGCTGCAACATATTCTAGAAAACACTAGATTGCTGTCCCATATGGTCTAGCGGCTAGGATTCCTGGTTTTCACCCAGGCGGCCAGGGTTCAACTCCCGGTATGGGAATAGTTATTTGACTAAATGGTTGGTTGGAAGAAATGAAAGCTGTGTGCTCCATGTCCTCAGAATGCAGACTGTCCTCAGCGACCAGTCCAACAGCCAATCTCTGTGATGGTATGGGGTTTCATCAGTGCTCTTGGCAAAGTGATGGAAGCATTGTTTTCCTATAGTTACTCTAGATGGCATATCTTTGGCTTCTAGTACTACAGTGAGGAAAGTTGGAGTTATTTTTTAAGAGGATCTGTCCTTTGACTCACATATAAAACAGGTTTCTAGGACTGCCTTCTTTCACCTTCGTAATATTGCCAAAATTGGGAACATCCTGTCTCAGACTGATGCAGAAAAACTGCTCCATACATTTGTGACTTCAAGATTGGACTGGGCGGGGGATTGGATTGAGAAGTTTCAGTACAATCTGTTGGTTTCCTGAGCTAAGCTACTTATTTCTACGTTGCCTTTATATGAATTGGACGAATTTGCAATCAAACATTTTGTCTCATCAGCTTAATTTCATTTGTTCTTACGGTTAAATTTTTGAATTTCAGGCTGCAACATATTCTAGAAAACAACAGATATCTGTCCCATATGGTCTAGCGGCTAGGATTCCTGGTTTTCACCCAGGCGGCCCGGGTTCAACTCCCGGTATGGGAATAGTTATTTGACTAAATGGTTGGTTGGAAGCTGTGTGCTCCATGTCCTCAGAATGCAGACTGTCCTCAGCGACCAGTTCTTCAGCCAATCTCTGTGATGGTATGGGGTTTCATCAGTGCTCTTGGCAAAGTGATGGAAGCATTGTTTTCCTATAGTTACTCTAGAAGGCATATCTTTGGCTTCTAGTACTACATTGAGGAAAGTTGGAGTTATTTTTTACCAGAATCTGTCCTTTGACTCACATATAAAACAGGTTTCTGGGACTGCCTTCTTTCACCTTCGTAATATTGCCAAAATTGGGAACATCCTATCTCAGACTGATGCAGAAAAACTGCTCCATACGTTTGTGTCTTCAAGATTGGACTGGGCCGGGGATTGGATTGAGAAGTTTCAGTTCAATCTGTTGGTTTCCTGAGCTAAGCTACTTATTTCTACGTTGCCTTTATATGAATTGGACGAATTTGCAAACAAACATTTTGTCTCATCAGCTTAATTTCGTTTGTTCTTACGGTTAAATTTTTGAATTTCAGGCTGCAACATATTCTAGAAAACAACAGATTTCTGTCCCATATGGTCTAGCGGCTAGGATTCCTGGTTTTCACCCAGGCAGCCCGGGTTCAACTCCCGGTATGGGAATAGTTATTTGACTAAATGGTTGGTTGGAAGAAATGGAAGCTGTGTGCTCCATGTCCTCAGAATGCAGACTGTCCTCAGCGACCAGTCCAACAGCCAATCTCTGTGATGGTATGGGGATTCATCAGATCTCTTTCAAAGTGATGGAAGCGTTGTTTTCCTATAGTTACTCTAGATGGCATATCTTTGGCTTCTAGTACTACATTGAGGAAAGTTGGAGTTATTTTTGACCAGAATCTGTCCTTTGACTCACATATAAAACAGGTTTCTGGGACTGCCTTCTTTCACCTTCGTAATATTGCCAAAATTGGGAACATCCTGTCTCAGACTGATGCAGAAAAACTGCTCCATACATTTGTGACTTCAAGATTGGACTGGGCGGGGGATTGGATTGAGAAGTTTCAGTACAATCTGTTGGTTTCCTGAGCTAAGCTACTTATTTCTACGTTGCCTTTATATGAATTGGACGAATTTGCAATCAAACATTTTGTCTCATCAGCTTAATTTCATTTGTTCTTACGGTTCAATTTTTGAATTTCAGGCTGCAACATATTCTAGAAATCACTAGATTGCTGTCCCATATGGTCTAGCGGCTAGGATTCCTGGTTTTCACCCAGGCGGCCCGGGTTCAACTCCAGGTATGGGAATAGTTATTTGACTAAATGGTTGGTTGGAAGAAATGGAAGCTGTGTGCTCCATGTCCTCAGAATGCAGACTGTCCTCAGCGACCAGTCCAACAGCCAATCTCTGTGATGGTATGGGGTTTCATCAGTGCTCTTGGCAAAGTGATGGAAGCATTGTTTTCCTATAGTTACTCTAGATGGCATATCTTTGGCTTCTAGTACTACATTGAGGAAAGTTGGAGTTATTTTTGACCAGAATCTGTCCTTTGACTCACATATAAAACAGGTTTCTAGGACTGCTTTCTTTCACCTTCGTAATATTGCCAAAATTGGGAACATCCTGTCTCAGACTGATGCAGAAAAACTGCTCCATACATTTGTGACTTCAAGATTGGACTGGGCGGGGGATTGGATTGAGAAGTTTCAGTTCAATCTGTTGGTTTCCTGAGCTAATCTACTTATTTCTATGTTGACTTTATATGAATTGGACTAATTTGGTCTCATACATTTAGTCTCATCAGCTTAATTTCGTTTGTTCTTACGGTTAAATTTTTGAATTTCAGGCTGCAACATATTCTAGAAAACAACAGATTTCTGTCCCATATGGTCTAGCGGCTAGGATTCCTGGTTTTCACCCAGGCGGCCCGGGTTCAACTCCCGGTATGGGAATAGTTATTTGACTAAATGGTTGGTTGGAAGAAATGGAAGCTGTGTGCTCCATGTCCTCAGAATGCAGAATGTCCTCAGTGACCAGTCCAACAGCCAATCTCTGTGATGGTATGGGGTTTCATCAGTGCTCTTGGCAAAGTGATGGAAGCATTTTTTTCTTATAGTTACTCTAGATGGCATATCTTTGGCTTCTAGTACTACAGTGAGGAAAGTTGGAGTTATTTTTGAAGAGGATCTGTTCTTTGACTCACATATAAAACAGGTTTCTAGGACTGCCTTCTTTCACCTTCGTAATATTGCCAAAATTGGGAACATCCTATCTCAGACTGATGCAGAAAAACTGCTCCATACGTTTGTGTCTTCAAGATTGGACTGGGCCGGGGATTGGATTGAGAAGTTTCAGTTCAATCTGTTGGTTTCCTGAGCTAAGCTACTTATTTCTACGTTGCCTTTATATGAATTGGACGAATTTGCAAACAAACATTTTGTCTCATCAGCTTAATTTCGTTTGTTCTTACGGTTAAATTTTTGAATTTCAGGCTGCAACATATTCTAGAAAACAACAGATTTCTGTCCCATATGGTCTAGCGGCTAGGATTCCTGGTTTTCACCCAGGCGGCCCGGGTTCAACTCCAGGTATGGGAATAGTTATTTGACTAAATGGTTGGTTGGAAGAAATGGAAGCTGTGTGCTCCATGTCCTCAGAATGCAGACTGTCCTCAGCGACCAGTCCAACAGCCAATCTCTGTGATGGTATGGGGTTTCATCAGTGCTCTTGGCAAAGTGATGGAAGCATTGTTTTCCTATAGTTACTCTAGATGGCATATCTTTGGCTTCTAGTACTACATTGAGGAAAGTTGGAGTTATTTTTGACCAGAATCTGTCCTTTGACTCACATATAAAACAGGTTTCTGGGACTGCCTTCTTTCACCTTCGTAATATTGCCAAAATTGGGAACATCCTATCTCAGACTGATGCAGAAAAACTGCTCCATACGTTTGTGACTTCAAGATTGGACTGGGCGGGGGATTGGATTGAGAAGTTTCAGTTCAATCTGTTGGTTTCCTGAGCTAATCTACTTATTTCTATGTTGACTTTATATGAATTGGACTAATTTGGTCTCATACATTTAGTCTCATCAGCTTAATTTCGTTTGTTCTTACGGTTAAATTTTTGAATTTCAGGCTGCAACATATTCTAGAAAACAACAGATTTCTGTCCCATATGGTCTAGCGGCTAGGATTCCTGGTTTTCACCCAGGCGGCCCGGGTTCAACTCCCGGTATGGGAATAGTTATTTGACTAAATGGTTGGTTGGAAGAAATGGAAGCTGTGTGCTCCATGTCCTCAGAATGCAGAATGTCCTCAGTGACCAGTCCAACAGCCAATCTCTGTGATGGTATGGGGTTTCATCAGTGCTCTTGGCAAAGTGATGGAAGCATTTTTTTCTTATAGTTACTCTAGATGGCATATCTTTGGCTTCTAGTACTACAGTGAGGAAAGTTGGAGTTATTTTTGAAGAGGATCTGTCCTTTGACTCACATATAAAACAGGTTTCTAGGACTGCCTTCTTTCACCTTCATAATAATGCCAAAATTGGGAACATCCTGTCTCAGACTGATGCAGAAAAACTGCTCCATACATTTGTGACTTCAAGATGGGACTGGGCGAGGGATTGGATTGAGAAGTTTCAGTTCAATCTGTTGGTTTCCTGAGCTAAGCTACTTATTTCTACGTTGCCTTTATATGAATTGGACGAATTTGCAATCAAACATTTTGTCTCATCAGCTTAATTTTATTTGTTCTTACGGTTCAATTTTTGAATTTCAGGCTGCAACATATTCTAGAAAACAACAGATTTCTTTCCCATGTGGTCTAGCGGCTAGGATTCCTGGTTTTCACCCAGGCGGCCCAGGTTCAACTCCCGGTATGGGAATAGTTATTTGACTAAATGGTTGGTTGGAAGAAATGGAAGCTGTGTGCTCCATGTCCTCAGAATGCAGACTGTCCTCAGTGACCAGTCCAACAGCCAATCTCTGTGATGGTATGGGGTTTCATCAGTGCTCTTGGCAAAGTGATGGAAGCATTGTTTTCCTATAGTTACTCTAGATGGCATATCTTTGGCTTCTCGTACTACATTGAGGAAAGTTGGAGTTATTTTTGACCAGAATCTGTCCTTTGACTCACATATAAAACAGGTTTCTAGGACTGCCTTCTTTAATTTTCGTAATATTGCCAAAATTGGGAACATCCTGTCTCAGACTGATGCAGAAAAACTGCTCCATACATTTGTGACTTCAAGATTGGACTGGGCGGGGGATTGGATTGAGAAGTTTCAGTACAATCTGTTGGTTTCCTGAGCTAAGCTACTTATTTCTACGTTGCCTTTATATGAATTGGACGAATTTGGTCTCATACATTTAGTCTCATCAGCTTAATTTCGTTTGTTCTTACGGTTCAATTTTTGAAATTCAGGCTGCAACATATTCTAGAAAACACAAGATTGCTCTCCCATATGGTCTAGCGGCTAGGATTCCTGGTTTTCACCCAGGCGGCCTGGGTTCAACTCCCGGTATGGGAATAGTTATTTGACTAAATGGTTGGTTGGAAGAAATGGAAGCTGTGTGCTCCATGTCCTCAGAATGCAGACTGTCCTCAGCGACCAGCCCAACAGCCAATCTCTGTGATGGTATGGGGTTTCATCAGTGCTCTTGGCAAAGTGACGGAAGCATTGTTTTCCTATAGTTACTCTCGATGGCATATCTTTGGCTTTTAGTACTACATTGAGGAAAGTTGAAGTTATTTTTGACCAGAATCTGTTCTTTGACTCACATATAAAACAGGTTTCTAGGACTGCCTTCTTTAATTTTCGTAATATTGCCAAAATTGGGAACATCCTGTCTCAGACTGATGCAGAAAAACTGCTCCATACATTTGTGACTTCAAGATTGGACTGGGCGGGGGATTGGATTGAGAAGTTTCAGTACAATCTGTTGGTTTCCTGAGCTAAGCTACTTATTTCTACGTTGCCTTTATATGAATTGGACGAATTTGCAATCAAACATTTTGTCTCATCAGCTTAATTTTATTTGTTCTTACGGTTCAATTTTTGAATTTCAGGCTGCAACATATTCTAGAAAACAACAGATTTCTTTCCCATATGGTCTAGCGACTAGGATTCCTGGTTTTCACCCAGGCGGCCCGGGTTCAACTCCCGGTATGGGAATAGTTATTTGACTAAATGGTTGGTTGGAAGAAATGGAAGCTGTGTGCTCCATGTCCTCAGAATGCAGACTGTCCTCAGCGACCAGTCCAACAGCCAATATCTGTGATGGTATGGGGTTTCATCAGTGCTCTTGGCAAAGTGATGGAAGCATTGTTTTCCTATAGTTACTCTAGATGGCATATCTTTGGCTTCTCGTACTACATTGAGGAAAGTTGGAGTTATTTTTTACCAGAATCTGTCCTTTGACTCACATATAAAACAGGTTTCTAGGACTGCCTTCTTTAATTTTCGTAATATTGCCAAAATTGGGAACATCCTGTCTCAGACTGATGCAGAAAAACTGCTCCATACATTTGTGACTTCAAGATTGGACTTGGCGGGGGATTGGATTGAGAAGTTTCAGTACAATCTGTTGGTTTCCTGAGCTAAGCTACTTATTTCTACGTTGCCTTTATATGAATTGGACGAATTTGCAATCAAACATTTTGTCTCATCAGCTTAATTTTATTTGTTCTTACGGTTCAATTTTTGAATTTCAGGCTGCAACATATTCTAGAAAACAACAGATTTCTGTCCCATATGGTCTAGCGGCTAGGATTCCTGGTTTTCACCCAGGCGGCCCGGGTTCAACTCCTGGTATGGGAATCGTTATTTGACTAAATGGTTGGTTGGAAGAAATGGAAGCTGTGTGCTCCATGTCCTCAGAATGTAGAATGTCCTCAGTGACCAGTCCAACAGCCAATCTCTGTGATGGTATGGGGTTTCATCAGTGCTCTTGGAAAAGTGATGGGAGCATTGTTTTCCTATAGTTACTCTAGATGGCATATCTTTGGCTTCTAGTACTACAGTGAGGAAAGTTGGAGTTATTTTTGAAGAGGATCTGTTCTTTGACTCACATATAAAACAGGTTTCTAGGACTGCCTTCTTTCACCTTCGTAATATTGCCAAAATTGGGAACATCCTGTCTCAGACTGATGCAGAAAAACTGCTCCATACATTTGTGACTTTAAGATTGGACTGGGCGGGGGATTGGATTGAGAAGTTTCAGTTCAATCTGTTGGTTTCCTGAGCTAAGCTACTTATTTCTACGCTGTCTTTATATGAATTGGACTAATTTGGTCTCATACATTTCGTCTCATCAGCTTAATTTCGTTTGTTCTTACGGTTCAATTTTTGAATTTCAGGCTGCAACATATTCTAGAAAACAACAGGTTTCTGTCCCATATGGTCTGGCGGCTAGGATTCCTGGTTTTCACCCAGGCGGCCCGTGTTCAACTCCCGGTATGGGAATAGTTATTTGACTAAATGGTTGGTTGGAAGAAATGGAAGCTGTGTGCTCCATGTCCTCAGAATGCAGAATGTCCTCAGCGACCAGTCCAACAGCCAATCTCTGTGATGGTATGGGGTTTCATCAGTGCTCTCGGCAAAGTGACGGAAGCATTGTTTTCCTATAGTTACTCTAGATGGCATATCTTTGGCTTCTAGTACTACATTGAGGAAAGTTGGAGTTATTTTTGACCAGAATCTGTCCTTTGACTCACATATAAAACAGGTTTCTAGGACTGCCTTCTTTCACCTTCGTAATATTGCCAAAATTGGGAACATCCTGTCTCAGACTGATGCAGAAAAACTGCTCCAAACATTTGTTTCTTCAAGATTGGACTGGGCGGGGGATTGGATTGAGAAGTTTCAGTTCAATCTGTTGGTTTCCTGAGCTAAGCTACTTATTTCTACGTTGCTTTTATATGAATTGGACGAATTTGCAATCAAACATTTAGTCTCATCAGCTTAATTTAATTTGTTCTTACGGTTCAATTTTTGAATTTCAGGCTGCAACATATTCTAGAAAACACTAGATTTCTGTCCCATATGGTCTAGCGGCTAGGATTCCTGGTTTTCACCCAGGCGGCCCGGGTTCAACTCCTGGTATGGGAATAGTTATTTGACTAAATGGTTTTGTTGGAAGAATTGGAAGCTGTGAGCTCCATGTCTTCAGAATGCAGACTGTCCTCAGTGACCAGTCCAACAGCCAATCTCTGTGATGGTATGGGGATTCATCAGTTCTCTTTCAAAGTGATGGAAGCATTGTTTTCCTATAGTTACTCTAGATGGCATATCTTTGGCTTCTAGTCCTACATTGATGAAAGTTGGAGTTATTTTTGACCAGGATCTGTCCTTTGACTCACATATAAAACAGGTTTCTAGGACTGCCTTCTTTCACCTTCGTAATATTGCCAAAATTGGGAACATCCTGTCTCAGACTGATGCAGAAAAACTGCTCCATACATTTGTGACTTCAAGATTGGACTGGGCGGGGGATTGGATTGAGAAGTTTCAGTTCAATCTGTTGGTTTCCTGAGCTAAGCTACTTATTTATACGTTGCCTTTATATGAATTGTACGAATTTGCAATCAAACATTTTGTCTCATCAGCTTAATTTTGTTTGTTCTTACGGTTCAATTTTTGAATTTCAGGCTGCAACATATTCTAGGAAACACTAGATTTCTGTCCCATATGGTCTAGCGGCTAGGATTCCTGGTTTTCACCCAGGCGGCCCGGGTTCAACTCCCGGTATGGGAATAGTTTTTTGACTAAATGGTTGGTTGGAAGAAATGGAAGCTGTGTGCTCCATGTCCTCAGAATGCAGACTGTCCTCAGCGACCTGCCCAACAGCCATTCTCTGTGGTGGTATGGGGTTTCATCAGTGCTCTTGGCAAAGTGATGGAAGCATTGTTTTCCTATAGTTACTCTAGATGGCATATCTTTGGCTTCTAGTACTACATTGAGGAAAGTTGGAGTTATTTTTGACCAGAATCTGTCCTTTGACTCACATATAAAACAGGTTTCTAGGACTGCCTTCTTTCACCTTCGTAATATTGCCAAAATTGGGAACATCCTGTCTCAGACTGATGCAGAAAAACTGCTCCATACATTTGTGACTTCAAGATTGGACTGGGCGGGGGATTGGATTGAGAAGTTTCAGTACAATCTGTTGGTTTCCTGAGCTAAGCTACTTATTTCTACGTTGCCTTTATATGAATTGGACTAATTTGGTCTCATACATTTTGTCTCATCAGCTTAATTTAATTTGTTCTTACGGTTCAATTTTTGAATTTCAGGCTGCAACATATTCTAGAAAACACTAGATTGCTGTCCCATATGGTCTAGCGGCTAGGATTCCTGGTTTTCACCCAGGCGGCCCGGGTTCAACTCCCGGTAAGGGAATAGTTATTTGACTAAATGGTTGGTTGGAAGAAATGGAAGCTGTGTGCTCCATGTCCTCAGAATGCAGACTGTCCTCAGCGACCAGTCCAACAGCTAATCTCTGTGATGGTATGGGGTTTCATCAGTGCTCTCGGCAAAGTGATGGAAGCATTGTTTTCCTATAGTTACTCTAGATGGCATATCTTTGGCTTCTAGTACTACAGTGAGGAAAGTTGGAGTTATTTTTTAAGAGGATCTGTCCTTTGACTCACATATAAAACAGGTTTCTAGGACTGCCTTCTTTCACCTTCGTAATATTGCCAAAATTGGGAACATCCTGTCTCAGACTGATGCAGAAAAACTGCTCCATACATTTGTGACTTCAAAATTGGACTGGGCGGGGGATTGGATTGAGAAGTTTCAGTACAATCTGTTGGTTTCCTGAGCTAAGCTACTTATTTCTACGTTGCCTTTATATGAATTGGACGAATTTGCAATCAAACATTTTGTCTCATCAGCTTAATTTCATTTGTTCTTACGGTTAAATTTTTGAATTTCAGGCTGCAACATATTCTAGAAAACAACAGATATCTGTCCCATATGGTCTAGCGGCTAGGATTCCTGGTTTTCACCCAGGCGGCCCGGGTTCAACTCCCGGTATGGGAATAGTTATTTGACTAAATGGTTGGTTGGAAGCTGTGTGCTCCATGTCCTCAGAATGCAGACTGTCCTCAGCGACCAGTTCTTCAGCCAATCTCTGTGATGGTATGGGGTTTCATCAGTGCTCTCGGCAAAGTGATGGAAGCATTGTTTTCCTATAGTTACTCTAGAAGGCATATCTTTGACTTCTAGTACTACATTGAGGAAAGTTGGAGTTATTTTTTACCAGAATCTGTCCTTTGACTCACATATAAAACAGGTTTCTGGGACTGTCTTCTTTCACCTTCGTAATATTGCCAAAATTGGGAACATCCTATCTCAGACTGATGCAGAAAAACTGCTCCATACGTTTGTGTCTTCAAGATTGGACTGGGCGGGGGATTGGATTGAGAAGTTTCAGTTCAATCTGTTGGTTTCCTGAGCTAAGCTACTTATTTCTACGTTGCCTTTATATGAATTGGACTAATTTGGTCTCATACATTTTGTCTCATCAGCTTAATTTAATTTGTTCTTACGGTTCAATTTTTGAATTTCAGGCTGCAACATATTCTAGAAAACACTAGATTGCTGTCCCATATGGTCTAGCGGCTAGGATTCCTGGTTTTCACCCAGGCGGCCCGGGTTCAACTCCCGGTATGGGAATAGTTATTTGACTAAATGGTTGGTTGGAAGAAATGAAAGCTGTGTGCTCCATGTCCTCAGAATGCAGACTGTCCTCAGCGACCAGTCCAACAGCCAATCTCTGTGATGGTATGGGGTTTCATCAGTGCTCTTGGCAAAGTGATGGAAGCATTGTTTTCCTATAGTTACTCTAGATGGCATATCTTTGGCTTCTAGTACTACATTGAGGAAAGTTGGAGTTATTTTTGACCAGAATCTGTCCTTTGACTCACATATAAAACAGGTTTCTGGGACTGCCTTCTTTCACCTTCGTAATATTGCCAAAATTGGGAACATCCTGTCTCAGAATGATGCAGAAAAACTGCTCCATACATTTGTGACTTCAAGATTGGACTGGGCGGGGGATTGGATTGAGAAGTTTCAGTACAATCTATTGGTTTCCTGAGCTAAGCTACTTATTTCTACGTTGCCTTTATATGAATTGGACGAATTTGCAAACAAACATTTTGTCTCATCAGCTTAATTTCATTTGTTCTTACGGTTAAATTTTTGAATTTCAGGCTGCAACATATTCTAGAAAACAACAGATTTCTGTCCCATATGGTCTAGCGGCTAGGATTCCTGGTTTTCACCCAGGCAGCCCGGGTTCAACTCCCGGTATGGGAATAGTTATTTGACTAAATGGTTGGTTGGAAGAAATGGAAGCTGTGTGCTCCATGTCCTCAGAATGCAGACTGTCCTCAGCGACCAGTCCAACAACCAATCTCTGTGATGGTATGGGGTTTCATCAGTGCTCTCGGCAAAGTGATGGAAGCATTGTTTTCCTATAGTTACTCTAGAAGGCATATCTTTGGCTTCTAGTACTACATTGAGGAAAGTTGGAGTTGTTTTTTACCAGAATCTGTCCTTTGACTCACATATAAAACAGGTTTCTGGGACTGCCTTCTTTCACCTTCGTAATAATGCCAAAATTGGGAACATCCTATCTCAGACTGATGCAGAAAAACTGCTCCATACGTTTGTGTCTTTAAGATTGGACTGGGCGGGGGATTGGATTGAGAAGTTTCAGTTCAATCTGTTGGTTTCCTGAGCTAAGCTACTTATTTCTATGTTGCCTTTATATGAATTGGACTAATTTGGTCTCATACATTTTGTCTCATCAGCTTAATTTAATTTGTTCTTACGGTTCAATTTTTGAATTTCAGGCTGCAACATATTCTAGAAAACACTAGATTGCTGTCCCATATGGTCTAGCGGCTAGGATTCCTGGTTTTCACCCAGGCATCCCGGGTTCAACTCCAGGTATGGGAATAGTTATTTGACTAAATGGTTGGTTGGAAGAAATGGAAGCTGTGTGCTCCATGTCCTCAGAATGCAGACTGTCCTCAGTGACCAGTCCAACAGCCAATCTCTGTGATGGTATGGGGTTTCATCAGTGCTCTTGGCAAAGTGATGGAAGCATTGTTTTCCTATAGTTACTCTAGATGGCATATCTTTGGCTTCTAGTACTACATTGAGGAAAGTTGGAGTTATTTTTGACCAGAATCTGTCCTTTGACTCACATATAAAACAGGTTTCTAGGACTGTCTTCTTTCACCTTCGTAATATTGCCAAAAATGGGAACATCCTGTCTCAGACTGATGCAGAAAAACTGCTCCATACATTTGTGACTTCAAGATTGGACTGGGCGGGGGATTGGATTGAGGAGAAGTTTCAGTTCAATCTGTTGGTTTCCTGAGCTAAGCTACTTATTTCTACGTTGCCTTTATATGAATTGGACTAATTTGGTCTCATCAGCTTAATTTTGTTTGTTCTTACGGTTCAATTTTTGAATTTCAGGCTGCAACATATGCTAGAAAACACTAGATTTCTGTGCCATATGGTCTAGCGGCTAGGATTCCTGGTTTTCACCCAGGTGGCCTGGGTTCGACTCCCGGTATGGGAATAGTTATTTGACTGAATGGTTGGTTGGAAGAAATGGAAGCTGTGTGCTCCATGTCCTCAGAATTTAGACTGTCCTCAGCGACCAGTCCAACAGCCAATCTCTGTGATGGTATGGGGTTTCATCAGTGCTCTTGGCAAAGTGATGGAAGCATTGTTTTCCTATAGTTACTCTAGATGGCATATCTTTGGCTTCTAGTACTACATTGAGGAAAGTTGGAGTTATTTTTGACCAGAATCTGTCCTTTGACTCACATATAAAACAGGTTTCTAGGACTGCTTTCTTTCACCTTCGTAATATTGCCAAAATTGGGAACATCCTATCTCAGACTGATGCAGAAAAACTGCTCCATACGTTTGTGACTTCAAGATTGGACTGGGCCGGGGATTGGATTGAGAAGTTTCAGTTCAATCTGTTGGTTTCCTGAGCTAAGCTACTTATTTCTACGTTGCCTTTATATGAATTGGACTAATTTGGTCTCATACATTTTGTCTCATCAGCTTAATTTAATTTGTTCTTACGGTTCAATTTTTGAATTTCAGGCTGCAACATATTCTAGAAAACACTAGATTGCTGTCCCATATGGTCTAGCGGCTAGGATTCCTGGTTTTCACCCAGGCGGCCAGGGTTCAACTCCCGGTATGGGAATAGTTATTTGACTAAATGGTTGGTTGGAAGAAATGGAAGCTGTGTGCTCCATGTCCTCAGAATGCAGACTGTCCTCAGTGACCAGTCCAACAGCCAATCTCTGTGATGGTATGGGGTTTCATCAGTGCTCTTGGCAAAGTGATGGAAGCATTGTTTTCCTATAGTTACTCTAGATGGCATATCTTTGGCTTCTAGTACTACATTGAGGAAAGTTGGAGTTATTTTTGACCAGAATCTGTCCTTTGACTCACATATAAAACAGGTTTCTGGGACTGCCTTCTTTCACCTTCGTAATATTGCCAAAATTGGGAACATCCTGTCTCAGAATGATGCAGAAAAACTGCTCCATACATTTGTGACTTCAAGATTGGACTGGGCGGGGGATTGGATTGAGAAGTTTCAGTACAATCTGTTGGTTTCCTGAGCTAAGCTACTTATTTCTACGTTGCCTTTATATGAATTGGACGAATTTGCAAACAAACATTTTGTCTCATCAGCTTAATTTCATTTGTTCTTACGGTTAAATTTTTGAATTTCAGGCTGCAACATATTCTAGAAAACAACAGATTTCTGTCCCATATGGTCTAGCGGCTAGGATTCCTGGTTTTCACCCAGGCAGCCGGGGTTCAACTCCCGGTATGGGAATAGTTATTTGACTAAATGGTTGGTTGGAAGAAATGGAAGCTGTGTGCTCCATGTCCTCAGAATGCAGACTGTCCTCAGCGACCAGTCCAACAACCAATCTCTGTGATGGTATGGGGTTTCATCAGTGCTCTCGGCAAAGTGATGGAAGCATTGTTTTCCTATAGTTACTCTAGAAGGCATATCTTTGGCTTCTAGTACTACATTGAGGAAAGTTGGAGTTATTTTTGACCAGAATCTGTCCTTTGACTCACATATAAAACAGGTTTCTGGGACTGCCTTCTTTCACCTTCGTAATATTGCCAAAATTGGGAACATCCTGTCTCAGACTGATGCAGAAAAACTGCTCCATACATTTGTGACTTCAAGATTGGACTGGGCGGGGGATTGGATTGAGAAGTTTCAGTACAATCTGTTGGTTTCCTGAGCTAAGCTACTTATTTCTACGTTGCCTTTATATGAATTGGACGAATTTGCAATCAAACATTTTGTCTCATCAGCTTAATTTCATTTGTTCTTACGGTTCAATTTTTGAATTTCAGGCTGCAACATATTCTAGAAAACACTAGATTGCTGTCCCATAATGTCTGGCGGCTAGGATTCCTGGTTTTCACCCAGGCGGCCCGGGTTCAACTCCAGGTATGGGAATAGTTATTTGACTAAATGGTTGGTTGGAAGAAATGGAAGCTGTGTGCTCCATGTCCTCAGAATGCAGACTGTCCTCAGTGACCAGTCCAACAGCCAATCTCTGTGATGGTATGGGGTTTCATCAGTGCTCTTGGCAAAGTGATGGAAGCATTGTTTTCCTATAGTTACTCTAGATGGCATATCTTTGGCTTCTAGTACTACATTGAGGAAAGTTGGAGTTATTTTTGACCAGAATCTGTCCTTTGACTCACATATAAAACAGGTTTCTAGGACTGCCTTCTTTCACCTTCGTAATATTGCCAAAAATGGGAACATCCTGTCTCAGACTGATGCAGAAAAACTGCTCCATACATTTGTGACTTCAAGATTGGACTGGGCGGGGGATTGGATTGAGGAGAAGTTTCAGTTCAATCTGTTGGTTTCCTGAGCTAAGCTACTTATTTCTACGTTGCCTTTATATGAATTGGACTAATTTGGTCTCATCAGCTTAATTTTGTTTGTTCTTACGGTTCAATTTTTGAATTTCAGGCTGCAACATATTCTAGAAAACACTAGATTTCTGTCCCATATGGTCTAGCGGCTAGGATTCCTGGTTTTCACCCAGGCGGCCCAGGTTCAACTCCCGGTATGGGAATAGTTATTTGACTAAATGGTTGGTTGGAAGAAATGGAAGCTGTGTGCTCCATGTCCTCAGAATGCAGACTGTCCTCAGCGACCAGACCAACAGCCAATCTCTGTGATGGTACGGGGTTTCATCAGTGCTCTTGGCAAAGTGATGGAAGCGTTGTTTTCCTATAGTTACTCAAGATGGCATATCTTTGGCTTCTAGTACTACAGTGAGGAAAGTTGGAGTTATTTTTGACCAGAATCTGTCCTTTGACTCACATATAAAACAGGTTTCTGGGACTGCCTTCTTTCACCTTCGTAATATTGCCAAAATTGGGAACATCCTATCTCAGACTGATGCAGAAAAACTGCTCCATACGTTTGTGACTTCAAGATTGGACTGGGCGGGGGATTGGATTGAGAAGTTTCAGTTCAATCTGTTGGTTTCCTGAGCTAATCTACTTATTTCTATGTTGACTTTATATGAATTGGACGAATTTGCAATCAAACATTTTGTCTCATCAGCTTAATTTCGTTTGTTCTTACGGTTAAATTTTTGAATTTCAGGCTGCAACATATTCTAGAAAACAACAGATTTCTGTCCCATATGGTCTAGCGGCTAGGATTCCTGGTTTTCACCCAGGCGGCCCGGGTTCAACTCCCGGTATGGGAATAGTTATTTGACTAAATGGTTGGTTGGAAGAAATGGAAGCTGTGTGCTCCATGTCCTCAGTGACCAGTCCAACAGCCAATCTCTGTGATGGTATGGGGTTTCATCAGTGCTCTTGGCAAAGTGATGGAAGCATTGTTTTCCTATAGTTACTCTAGATGGCATATCTTTGGCTTCTAGTACTACATTGAGGAAAGTTGGAGTTATTTTTGACCAGAATCTGTCCTTTGACTCACATATAAAACAGGTTTCTGGGACTGCCTTCTTTCACCTTCGTAATATTGCCAAAATTGGGAACATCCTATCTCAGACTGATGCAGAAAAACTGCTCCATACGTTTGTGACTTCAAGATTGGACTGGGCGGGGGATTGGATTGAGAAGTTTCAGTTCAATCTGTTGGTTTCCTGAGCTAATCTACTTATTTCTATGTTGACTTTATATGAATTGGACGAATTTGCAATCAAACATTTTGTCTCATCAGCTTAATTTCGTTTGTTCTTACGGTTAAATTTTTGAATTTCAGGCTGCAACATATTCTAGAAAACAACAGATTTCTGTCCCATATGGTCTAGCGGCTAGGATTCCTGGTTTTCACCCAGGCGGCCCGGGTTCAACTCCCGGTATGGGAATAGTTATTTGACTAAATGGTTGGTTGGAAGAAATGGAAGCTGTGTGCTCCATGTCCTCAGAATGCAGAATGTCCTCAGTGACCAGTCCAACAGCCAATCTCTGTGATGGTATGGGGTTTCATCAGTGCTCTTGGCAAAGTGATGGAAGCATTTTTTTCTTATAGTTACTCTAGATGGCATATCTTTGGCTTCTAGTACTACAGTGAGGAAAGTTGGAGTTATTTTTGAAGAGGATCTGTTCTTTGACTCACATATAAAACAGGTTTCTAGGACTGCCTTCTTTCACCTTCATAATAATGCCAAAATTGGGAACATCCTGTCTCAGACTGATGCAGAAATACTGCTCCATACATTTGTGACTTCAAGATGGGACTGGGCGAGGGATTGGATTGAGAAGTTTCAGTTCAATCTGTTGGTTTCCTGAGCTAAGCTACTTATTTCTACGTTGCCTTTATATGAATTGGACGAATTTGCAATCAAACATTTTGTCTCATCAGCTTAATTTTATTTGTTCTTACGGTTCAATTTTTGAATTTCAGGCTGCAACATATTCTAGAAAACAACAGATTTCTTTCCCATATGGTCTAGCGGCTAGGATTCCTGGTTTTCACCCAGGCGGCCCAGGTTCAACTCCCGGTATGGGAATAGTTATTTGACTAAATGGTTGGTTGGAAGAAATGGAAGCTGTGTGCTCCATGTCCTCAGAATGCAGACTGTCCTCAGCGACCAGTCCAACAGCCAATCTCTGTGATGGTATGGGGTTTCATCAGTGCTCTTGGCAAAGTGATGGAAGCATTGTTTTCCTATAGTTACTCTAGATGGCATATCTTTGGCTTCTAGTACTACATTGAGGAAAGTTGGAGTTATTTTTGACCAGGATCTGTCCTTTGACTCACATATAAAACAGGTTTCTGGGACTGCCTTCTTTCACCTTCGTAATATTGCCAAAATTGGGAACATCCTGTCTCAGACTGATGCAGAAAAACTGCTTCATACATTTGTGACTTCAAGATTGGACTGGGCGGGGGATTGGATTGAGAAGTTTCAGTTCAATCTGTTGGTTTCCTGAGCTAAGCTACTTATTTCTATGTTGCCTTCATATGAATTGGACTAATTTGGTCTCATACATTTAGTCTCATCAGCTTCAATTTTTGAATTTCAGGCTGCAACATATTCTAGAAAACATGAGATTTCTGTCCCATATGGTCTAGCGGCTAGGATTCCTGGTTTTCACCCAGGCGGCCTGGGTTCAACTCCTGGTATGAGAATAGTTATTTGACTAAATGGTTGGTTGGAAGAAATGGAAGCTGTGTGCTCCATGTCCTCAGTGACCAGTCCAACAGCCAATCTCTGTGATGGTATGGGGTTTCATCAGTGCTCTTGGCAAAGTGATGGAAGCATTGTTTTCCTATAGTTACTCTAGATGGCATATCTTTGGCTTCTCGTACTACATTGAGGAAAGTTGGAGTTATTTTTGACCAGAATCTGTCCTTTGACTCACATATAAAACAGGTTTCTAGGACTGCCTTCTTTAATTTTCGTAATATTGCCAAAATTGGGAACATCCTGTCTCAGACTGATGCAGAAAAACTGCTCCATACATTTGTGACTTCAAGATTGGACTGGGCGGGGGATTGGATTGAGAAGTTTCAGTACAATCTGTTGGTTTCCTGAGCTAAGCTACTTATTTCTACGTTGCCTTTATATGAATTGGACGAATTTGGTCTCATACATTTAGTCTCATCAGCTTAATTTCGTTTGTTCTTACGGTTCAATTTTTGAAATTCAGGCTGCAACATATTCTAGAAAACACAAGATTGCTGTCCCATATGGTCTAGCGGCTAGGATTCCTGGTTTTCACCCAGGCGGCCCGGGTTCAACTCCCGGTATGGGAATAGTTATTTGACTAAATGGTTGGTTGGAAGAAATGGAAGCTGTGTGCTCCATGTCCTCAGAATGCAGACTGTCCTCAGCGACCAGTCCAACAGCCAATCTCTGTGATGGTATGGGGTTTCATCAGTGCTCTTGGCAAAGTGATGGAAGCATTGTTTTCCTATAGTTACTCTAGATGGCATATCTTTGGCTTCTCGTACTACATTGAGGAAAGTTGGAGTTATTTTTTACCAGAATCTGTCCTTTGACTCACATATAAAACAGGTTTCTAGGACTGCCTTCTTTAATTTTCGTAATATTGCCAAAATTGGGAACATCCTGTCTCAGACTGATGCAGAAAAACTGCTCCATACATTTGTGACTTCAAGATTGGACTGGGCGGGGGATTGGATTGAGAAGTTTCAGTTCAATCTGTTGGTTTCCTGAGCTAAGCTACTTATTTCTACGTTGTCTTTATATGAATTGGACGAATTTGCAATCAAACATTTTGTCTCATCAGCTTAATTTCGTTTGTTCTTACGGTTCAATTTTTGAATTTCAGGCTGCAACATATGCTAGAAAACACTAGATTTCTGTGCCATATGGTCTAGCGGCTAGGATTCCTGGTTTTCACCCAGGTGGCCTGGGTTCGACTCCCGGTATGGGAATAGTTATTTGACTGAATGGTTGGTTGGAAGAAATGGAAGCTGTGTGCTCCATGTCCTCAGTGACCAGTCCAACAGCCAATCTCTGTGATGGTATGGGGTTTCATCAGTGCTCTTGGCAAAGTGATGGAAGCATTGTTTTCCTATAGTTACTCTAGATGGCATATCTTTGGCTTCTAGTACTACATTGAGGAAAGTTGGAGTTATTTTTGACCAGAATCTGTCCTTTGACTCACATATAAAACAGGTTTCTGGGACTGCCTTCTTTCACCTTCGTAATATTGCCAAAATTGGGAACATCCTATCTCAGACTGATGCAGAAAAACTGCTCCATACGTTTGTGACTTCAAGATTGGACTGGGCGGGGGATTGGATTGAGAAGTTTCAGTTCAATCTGTTGGTTTCCTGAGCTAATCTACTTATTTCTATGTTGACTTTATATGAATTGGACTAATTTGGTCTCATACATTTAGTCTCATCAGCTTAATTTCGTTTGTTCTTACGGTTAAATTTTTGAATTTCAGGCTGCAACATATTCTAGAAAACAACAGATTTCTTTCCCATATGGTCTAGCGGCTAGGATTCCTGGTTTTCACCCAGGCGGCCCAGGTTCAACTCCCGGTATGGGAATAGTTATTTGACTAAATGGTTGGTTGGAAGAAATGGAAGCTGTGTGCTCCATGTCCTCAGAATGCAGACTGTCCTCAGCGACCAGTCCAACAGCCAATCTCTGTGATGGTATGGGGTTTCATCAGTGCTCTTGGCAAAGTGATGGAAGCATTGTTTTCCTATAGTTACTCTAGATGGCATATCTTTGGCTTCTAGTACTACATTGAGGAAAGTTGGAGTTATTTTTGACCAGGATCTGTCCTTTGACTCACATATAAAACAGGTTTCTGGGACTGCCTTCTTTCACCTTCGTAATATTGCCAAAATTGGGAACATCCTGTCTCAGACTGATGCAGAAAAACTGCTTCATACATTTGTGACTTCAAGATTGGACTGGGCGGGGGATTGGATTGAGAAGTTTCAGTTCAATCTGTTGGTTTCCTGAGCTAATCTACTTATTTCTATGTTGCCTTCATATGAATTGGACTAATTTGGTCTCATACATTTAGTCTCATCAGCTTAATTTCGTTTGTTGTTACGGTTCAATTTTTGAATTTCAGGCTGCAACATATTCTAGAAAACATGAGATTTCTGTCCCATATGGTCTAGCGGCTAGGATTCCTGGTTTTCACCCAGGCGGCCTGGGTTCAACTCCTGGTATGAGAATAGTTATTTGACTAAATGGTTGGTTGGAAGAAATGGAAGCTGTGTGCTCCATGTCCTCAGTGACCAGTCCAACAGCCAATCTCTGTGATGGTATGGGGTTTCATCAGTGCTCTTGGCAAAGTGATGGAAGCATTGTTTTCCTATAGTTACTCTAGATGGCATATCTTTGGCTTCTCGTACTACATTGAGGAAAGTTGGAGTTATTTTTGACCAGAATCTGTCCTTTGACTCACATATAAAACAGGTTTCTAGGACTGCCTTCTTTAATTTTCGTAATATTGCCAAAATTGGGAACATCCTGTCTCAGACTGATGCAGAAAAACTGCTCCATACATTTGTGACTTCAAGATTGGACTGGGCGGGGGATTGGATTGAGAAGTTTCAGTACAATCTGTTGGTTTCCTGAGCTAAGCTACTTATTTCTACGTTGCCTTTATATGAATTGGACGAATTTGGTCTCATACATTTAGTCTCATCAGCTTAATTTCGTTTGTTCTTACGGTTCAATTTTTGAAATTCAGGCTGCAACATATTCTAGAAAACACAAGATTGCTGTCCCATATGGTCTAGCGGCTAGGATTCCTGGTTTTCACCCAGGCGGCCCGGGTTCAACTCCCGGTATGGGAATAGTTATTTGACTAAATGGTTGGTTGGAAGAAATGGAAGCTGTGTGCTCCATGTCCTCAGAATGCAGACTGTCCTCAGCGACCAGCCCAACAGCCAATCTCTGTGATGGTATGGGGTTTCATCAGTGCTCTTGGCAAAGTGACGGAAGCATTGTTTTCCTATAGTTACTCTCGATGGCATATCTTTGGCTTTTAGTACTACATTGAGGAAAGTTGAAGTTATTTTTGACCAGAATCTGTCCTTTGACTCACATATAAAACAGGTTTCTGGGACTGCCTTCTTTAATTTTCGTAATATTGCCAAAATTGGGAACATCCTGTCTCAGACTGATGCAGAAAAACTGCTCCATACATTTGTGACTTCAAGATTGGACTGGGCGGGGGATTGGATTGAGAAGTTTCAGTACAATCTGTTGGTTTCCTGAGCTAAGCTACTTATTTCTACGTTGCCTTTATATGAATTGGACGAATTTGCAATCAAACATTTTGTCTCATCAGCTTAATTTTATTTGTTCTTACGGTTCAATTTTTGAATTTCAGGCTGCAACATATTCTAGAAAACAACAGATTTCTGTCCCATATGGTCTAGCAGCTAGGATTCCTGGTTTTCACCCAGGCGGCCCGGGTTCAACTCCTGGTATGGGAATCGTTATTTGACTAAATGGTTGGTTGGAAGAAATGGAAGCTGTGTGCTCCATGTCCTCAGAATGCAGACTGTCCTCAGCGACCAGTCCAACAGCCAATCTCTGTGATGGTATGGGGTTTCATCAGTGCTCTTGGAAAAGTGATGGGAGCATTGTTTTCCTATAGTTACTCTAGATGGCATATCTTTGGCTTCTAGTACTACAGTGAGGAAAGTTGGAGTTATTTTTGAAGAGGATCTGTTCTTTGACTCACATATAAAACAGGTTTCTAGGACTGCCTTCTTTCACCTTCGTAATATTGCCAAAATTGGGAACATCCTGTCTCAGACTGATGCAGAAAAACTGCTCCATACATTTGTGACTTTAAGATTGGACTGGGCGGGGGATTGGATTGAGAAGTTTCAGTTCAATCTGTTGGTTTCCTGAGCTAAGCTACTTATTTCTACGCTGTCTTTATATGAATTGGACTAATTTGGTCTCATACATTTCGTCTCATCAGCTTAATTTCGTTTGTTCTTACGGTTCAATTTTTGAATTTCAGGCTGCAACATATTCTAGAAAACAACAGATATCTGTCCCATATGGTCTAGCGGCTAGGATTCCTGGTTTTCACCCAGCCGGCCCGGGTTCAACTCCTGGTATGGGAATAGTTATTTGACTAAATGGTTTTGTTGGAAGAATTGGAAGCTGTGAGCTCCATGTCTTCAGAATGCAGACTGTCCTCAGTGACCAGTCCAACAGCCAATCTCTGTGATGGTATGGGGATTCATCAGTTCTCTTTCAAAGTGATGGAAGCATTGTTTTCCTATAGTTACTCTAGATGGCATATCTTTGGCTTCTAGTCCTACATTGATGAAAGTTGGAGTTATTTTTGACCAGGATCTGTCCTTTGACTCACATATAAAACAGGTTTCTAGGACTGCCTTCTTTCACCTTCGTAATATTGCCAAAATTGGGAACATCCTGTCTCAGACTGATGCAGAAAAACTGCTCCATACATTTGTGACTTCAAGATTGGACTGGGCGGGGGATTGGATTGAGAAGTTTCAGTTCAATCTGTTGATTTCCTGAGCTAAGCTACTTATTTATACGTTGCCTTTATATGAATTGTACGAATTTGCAATCAAACATTTTGTCTCATCAGCTTAATTTCGTTTGTTCTTACGGTTCAATTTTTGAATTTCAGGCTGCAACATATTCTAGGAAACACTAGATTTCTGTCCCATATGGTCTAGCGGCTAGGATTCCTGGTTTTCACCCAGGCGGCCCGTATTCAACTCCCGGTATGGGAATAGTTATTTGTCTAAATGGTTGGTTGGAAGAAATGGAAGCTGTGTGCTCCATGTCCTCAGAATGCAGACTGTCCTCAGCGACCAGTCCAACAGCCAATCTCTGTGATGGTATGGGGTTTCATCAGTGCTCTTGGCAAAGTGACGGAAGCATTGTTTTCCTATAGTTACTCTAGATGGCATCTCTTTGGCTTCTAGTACTACATTGAGGAAAGTTGGAGTTATTTTTGACCAGAATCTGTCCTTTGACTCACATATAAAACAGGTTTCTAGGACTGCCTTCTTTCACCTTTGTAATATTGCCAAAATTGGGAACATCCTGTCTCAGACTGATGCAGAAAAACTGCTCCAAACATTTGTTTCTTCAAGATTGGACTGGGCGGGGGATTGGATTGAGAAGTTTCAGTTCAATCTGTTGGTTTCCTGAGCTAAGCTACTTATTTCTACGTTGCTTTTATATGAATTGGACGAATTTGCAATCAAACATTTAGTCTCATCAGCTTAATTTAATTTGTTCTTACGGTTCAATTTTTGAATTTCAGGCTGCAACATATTCTAGGAAACACTAGATTTCTGTCCCATATGGTCTAGCGGCTAGGATTCCTGGTTTTCACCCCGGCGGCCCGGGTTCAACTCCCGGTATGGGAATAGTTTTTTGACTAAATGGTTGGTTGGAAGAAATGGAAGCTGTGTGCTCCATGTCCTCAGAATGCAGACTGTCCTCAGCGACCTGCCCAACAGCCATTCTCTGTGGTGTTATGGGGTTTCATCAGTGCTCTTGGCAAAGTGATGGAAGCATTGTTTTCCTATAGTTACTCTAGATGGCATATCTTTGGCTTCTAGTACTACATTGAGGAAAGTTGGAGTTATTTTTGACCAGGATCTGTTCTTTGACTCACATATAAAACATGTTTCTAGGACTGCCTTCTTTCACCTTCGTAATAATGCCAAAATTGGGAACATCCTGTCTCAGACTGATGCAGAAAAACTGCTCCATACATTTGTGACTTCAAGATTGGACTGGGCGGGGGATTGGATTGAGAAGTTTCAGTTCAATCTGTTGGTTTCCTGAGCTAAGCTACTTATTTCTACGTTGCCTTTATATGAATTGGACTAATTTGGTCTCATACATTTAGTCTCATCAGCTTAATTTCGTTTGTTCTTACGGTTCAATTTTTGAATTTCAGCTTGCAACATATTCTAGAAAACACTAGATTGCTGTCCCATATGGTCTAGCGG
Organism: Odontesthes bonariensis; assembly: GCF_027942865.1. Classification (NCBI taxonomy): domain Eukaryota; kingdom Metazoa; phylum Chordata; class Actinopteri; order Atheriniformes; family Atherinopsidae; genus Odontesthes; species Odontesthes bonariensis. Next base: position 2,060,866 of record NC_134515.1, read on the forward strand.
CTAGGATTCCTGGTTTTCACCCAGGTGGCCCGGGTTCAACTCCCGGTATGGGAATAGTTATTTGTCTAAATGGTTGGTTGGAAGATATGGAAGCTGTGTGCTCCATGTCCTCAGAATGCAGACTGTCCTCAGCGACCAGTTCTACAGCCAATCTCTGTGATGGTATGGGGTTTCATCAGTGCTCTTGGCAAAGTGACGGAAGCATTGTTTTCCTATAGTTACTCTAGATGGCATCTCTTTGGCTTCTAGTACTACAGTGAGGAAAGTTGGAGTTATTTTTGACCAGGATCTGTTCTTTGACTCACATATAAAACAGGTTTCTAGGACTGCCTTCTTTCACCTTTGTAATATTGCCAAAATTGGGAACATCCTGTCTCAGACTGATGCAGAAAAACTGCTCCATACTTTTGTGTCTTCAAGATTGGACTGGGCGGGGGATTGGATTGAGAAGTTTCAGTTCAATCTGTTGGTTTCCTGAGCTAAGCTACTTATTTCTACGTTGCCTTTATATGAATTGGACGAATTTGCAATCAAACATTTTGTCTCATCAGCTTAATTTCATTTGTTCTTACGGTTCAATTTTTGAATTTCAGGCTGCAACATATTCTAGAAAACAACAGATTTCTGTCCCATATGGTCTAGCGGCTAGGATTCCTGGTTTTCACCCAGGCGGCCCAGGTTCAACTCCCGGTATGGGAATAGTTATTTGACTAAATGGTTGGTTGGAAGAAATGGAAGCTGTGTGCTCCATGTCCTCAGAATGCAGACTGTCCTCAGCGACCAGTCCAACAGCCAATCTCTGTGATGGTATGGGGTTTCATCAGTGCTCTTGGCAAAGTGATGGAAGCATTGTTTTCCTATAGTTACTCTAGATGGCATATCTTTGGCTTTTAGTACTACATTGAGGAAAGTTGGAGTTATTTTTGACCAGAATCTGTCCTTTGACTCACATATAATAATCATTCTTAATCATTTACAGATCCCCAGGATACTGTGCAAGTTTTATTGATGATTTTTCTGAATTATTGTCTGTTATTTCGACTGATTTTAACCATTTTATCTTGACCAGGGATTTTAACATTCACATGGATAATATGACGGATGGTACTGCCAAAGAATTTTCTTCTGTGCTGGACATGTTTGGTTTGTGGCAACATGTAACAGAACCAACTCACCTTCGAGGTCACATTCTGGATCTGGTCATTTCTAAAGGTGTTGATATTTCTTCTGTTGTTGTTACTGATTTGGCCTTGTCTGACCATTTTTGTATTTTATTTGATTTACATATTACTCAAAATGTTCAAACAACCAGCTTCTCAGTTAAGAAGAGGTACATCAATGAGAAAACAAGTGCTCAGTTTAGGGAGGCCATAGTTATGTTACCAACAATGAGCGCAGAGTCGGTTGAAGGAATGCTGGATCATTTTAACTTGAAAATTTTTAATGTAATGGAAGCTGTTGCACCGATAAGAATCAAGAGCACCTTGATCAAACAGAAAACCCCATGGAGAAACACCACTACGGTCAAAAATCTGAAAAGAGAATGCAGGAAAGCTGAACGTAAATGGAGGAAAACAAAGCTTCAGATTCACTATGAGCTATACAAAGAAAGCCTGCCAAGTTATAACAATGAGCTGTGCAAGGCCAGACAGCTGCATTTATCTGAAATGATTAATAAGAATGTCAACAAGTCTCGAACTCTGTTTGCTATGGTTGAAAAACTCACAAATCCTCCTAAACAGTCAAACCCAGACCTCCTCTCCACTGAGAAATGCAATGAATTTGCCAACTTTTTTAGCCAAAAAATCAAAACAATTAGACAAAACATTAACGCAACACAGACAAACAAGAAAACTAATCTGTGTCTAAAACCTAGAAATAACTCTGACGTTATGTCACAATTTAATATTGTTAATTTAAAAATCCTAGAGAAACAGTTCGGCAGCTGAAATCAACAACCTGTTCTCTGGACA